>NC_048912.1:12351281-12411792 GCF_011077185.1 Oxyura jamaicensis
CCCCCCCCCCCCCCCCCCCCCCCCCCCCCCCCCCCCCCATCCCTCCGCGTCTGACCCCGTCTCCCGTCTGGTCAATAGCGGCGCGGCGACGGCGCATGCGCGGCGCGGGCCGCAGCACGCCCCCGCGCTGCCTCCCCCCCAGCGCGTCTCCCTCCGCCCTATATAAGGCGGGCGCGGCGGGGCTCCCGGCTCCGCAGTGTGCGTGGGCGGGCGGCGGCGGCGGTGGCACCCCCTCAGCGCGGCCTCCGCCCCTCACAGCGGCCCGGCCCCGGCCCGGCGGCGCCATGAGCTCGGGGACCCCCTACATCGGCAGCAAGATCAGCCTGATCTCCAAGGCGCAGATCCGCTATGAGGGCATCCTCTACACCATCGACACCGAGAACTCCACCGTGGCGCTGGCCAAGGGTGAGGCGGGGGGCTGTGAGGAGATATGGGGGTGGGGGACGGGGGAAGAGGGGCAGGGCCTAGCCCGGCGCTGTGAGGGGATGGGGGGGGTGGAGGGGGCTGCCTCGGGCCTGGCTGGGCCTGAACAATGAGCCTGGGCCTCGCCGCTGAGGTGCGGCCGGGGGCTGCCCGAGCCGGGGGGCCGAGCCCCGGGCCCGCAGCGCGGCGGCTCTCGGTGAGTCAGCAGCCGGAGCTGCCTCGGCCCCGGGGGCTCGGTGGGTGCCTGGCCCGCCCGGCAGGGGGGCTCCTTGGGGCTGGGGGGTGTCCCCGCCTGCCCGGGGGTGGCAGCGCTCTGAGGGGCTGGTTCTGTCCCCTCGCGTTGTTACCAAAAAAACTACGTGTTGGCGTTAAGGTTGGGTTTTCCCCTCTCGGCTCCAGCTGTGTGCCTGGCAGGTAGGCAGTGCTGGGTTTGAGTAGGGATGCAGGCCTCTGCTGGGGAGAGCAGCGTTGCTATTGGCACGTCTTTGTTCCTCTCGTGATCAATAATTGGGCTCTGCTCACGGTAAGAGGTTGGGAGCGAACGCACAGAGCTCTGTAGGGTGTCTGCACGTGGGGCTCGTTCGTCCTACCTGGCAGGCTGCTGCTCATCCAGGCTTTGCTCTTGGCCCCCTGTAGAAATAGTGATCTGTATCTCCTGCTGTGTGGTGTAATCTGGATTCAATTGTCACCTGTGCTGGGAGCCTCCTGTATTTACTCTCAGAAGAGCCTGTCCTATCTTGCTTAATCTCTCAAACAAGGTCTTATTTCTGTATTGCTGTTATGGTCCAACTCAGCTAGTCCAGCTAATGCATATCAGCTGTTTGTGTCCCTGAGTTATGTTCTTCTCTGTTCTGGAAGTTCAAACCTTCATCACTGCCTTCAACAACCCACCAGGATTGTCCAGAAACCAAACATCTATTGTCTCACGTGACTATCTGAAGATAGAACAAGCCGCTGGCTTGCCTGGTTCTCAGTTCCACCTGAGCAGCCTAGGCTGCAGTCTTGGTTCAGCGTACTGGTGTTTGGGTGGTGTTGAGCACCAGCACCTGAAACCTGCTGGTATTTAATCTGGAGTTAAGATGTGAGTTTTCACAAATTCACTTTTTCTAGGGCTGTTTGTCTAAATGCATAAACAGCTATTACCTGGAATTAATTGAGATAGCTCAGAAAGGATGCGGTTTCTTGTCAGTATGAGCAGAATGGCCTTCACCTTTCTTCAGCAGAAAGCAGGGATGGTTTCTCATGTAATTCTGGCTTCCATCTAGCACTTGCTACTGCGGAGCTGAAGTGGTATGTTTCAAAGCCATATGCGATGAAATGTTTTATGGTGTGAGAAAGCACGTGCTCTTTATAATCTGGCAGATCTTGTGTTTATTGGGCTCTCAGTGTTCAGTTTTGATGAACTGGAATTTCTGAGCAGTTACATGGAAAAATGCTCTTTTTTCCATTTGCTGCTTTAAACTTGACAGTGCAAAGCCTACTTTTTGTTGCAGTTCAGAGGCTTTTTTAAACTCTGAGACTTAATACCAAAATTAGCGTCAGAATTATGAACGCAGCAACGGTGCTGAAGTCAGTGACAGCAGTGCCAACGCTGTTTGGGTGGATTTGGTTGAAAGCATGTGGTCTCTGGGGGCTTAAAAGCACTGCCAACGACTGATGGGCAATTGATGTTCTCTAGATAGAGGGTAAATTATTGTTAAGCCCCAAATGCCAATGTCTATGGTTCAGACAACTTTAATACGGACTGCATGTATTAGGCTGTGCTTTTCTCTTGACTTTTATCATCCCAAATAGTACAAAGAATAACCTAGGTTGAAAGGAACCTCCGGAAGGAATCTGGTTCAGCCTCTTACTCAAAGCAGAGCTCACTTCAATTGATTTGAATGTTGTTCCTGTTAAATCTCAACATGTGCAACAACTTAGAACGCTGGATAAGAAGATTCCATGTGCATAATTAAGTGCTGTAAGAAAGTTAGCCATCTCGTTAGATGCTAAACTTAAATTACAAGCAGTGGTCAGAACACAGATAATGAGCCTCCTGTTGGCAGCGAACCCCAGTAACTTCACTTTCTACAGAAGCCTGAAGAAACTACAGGTTTTAAGCAAGAAACACCCGTGTGAGCTCTGCTTTCTAGACATCCAGTCCCTCTTGTTCTGTGTGCTTCCTGACTCGCCAGTGGTCTAGCTTTGAGTCCTACATGTGAATACAAACTGTGTCGTGGAGCGCTAGCTGCAGCACAGTGTGGGATTGATTTCCTGTTCATCTGTAAACAATAGTCACTGTAACTCTTCATGGGAGACAGCCCTTCAGTCCTCCCAGAAACCCGGAGCTGTGCTTTGGGCTGTGCCAAAAATCATTAAACACTTCAGATAGAGGGATGGGTGTGCTCAACTCCTAGAGGCCTCTCAAATGCCATCACTGCTGTTTTGTCTACAACAAGGACATCGTTTTCCACCCTTTCAGTTAGGAACCTTGAGCCCAGCCAACTGAGAGGCTGTCTGCACAGCTTCAGGCTCTGCAGGTCTGTATTTCTCCATGTGGCAAGTGACGGGCTGAGGGAAGGCATTGTGCTTTCCAAGCTAGCTGTGGGATTCTGCAGTAGCTCCTGGGTAGCTTTAACATCCATTGCCCTGAGCTGGATGCTGTAATAATCTAATCTTGAACAGGGATATCAGTATGGTTCATGTCTAAAAGGCTGTAAGTATTGCTTTAAGTTTATAATCTGCTTCTAGTTGACTAGGTTACAGTTGTAATACGATCAAACAGCAGCTGGAGATCTAAAATAACTTGGAGGCTTTTCTACCCTAGTAACTAATGGAAGATGGCATTCAGAGGAAGCAACTGACTGTGCTTGCACCAGTTAGGTATAAGCTGAGGTGCTAAGGAGTAACAGCAAGATTGGGACAGGTTTGGCATTGACCTGAGCTTACTGCTCCCTCTGAGCTCACATACGTGTTGGACGTTAGTGGGACTTAAAGACTGTGTGCTGCACGAACCCCTGTTTGATGGGGGAACTGCCTGGACACAGCTTTCTATCTTGAGGGCATCTTCTGGCGGTCCTGCCTACAGCCATCACTGCTTGTTAGTAAGTCAGTATTGCTACAGGATAGCAGGGATGCTCAGCAGGTGGATGGAGCTGGTCTGATTCTTGCAGCCCTCTTTCTGGGGGAGCTGTCCTCTATCGTCCATGTGACGGGGCTGTCTGTGCTTATCTGTCCAGCCGGGAAGTGGGAGTGGTGGCTGTCTGGCACACAACCACGGGCTGTGATATGGCAGGTGCTTGGGGAAGGTCTGGTTAGGATGGAATTTGTAAAGGTACTGCAGGACTGCTGCTGTGTCTTGGCTGAAAGGTTGGGTAGTTATGTGGTAACCTGCTAGAACTAAGTGATGCAACTCCAGCCTGGAATTCTTCCAGTGCCAGAGCACGTATATCAGGTGAATATGTGCTGGTGCTTATCTGAACTGACTGAGCTCCACGAAGATAGAAAACAACTAGGCTAGTAGGCTTGATAAACTTCTGTAAGTCGTGGCAAAAAAATCTGCATACGTGCTCATTCTCTAGCTAATTCCAGACTTTCATACTCCAGTGTCTAAAGTGACTGCTGCCTGTTTTCCTTCATCAACAGAGTAGTAAGTCAGAGTCTGACCTCTTCCTGTTTAATAGATTGAGTTAATTTACGCTCCTCCCTGGCAGCCACACAGTCAATTACTGCCTCTTTTCCACTCTAATGTGACATCATTCTGCTTAGTACCTGCTCAAGTGTTCTGGTGCCTGAAACTCAGCAAAGCCTCAGTAGGTACGAAGGTCTTAGATTTATCCCTTAAAAGGCTAAATATGAAACCGTTAGCGTGGAGCAGAGAGAATTTCAACAGTAACCTCTTGTCATTAATAATAATAAAAAATAACTGTATAAACTTATCTGTAAAAATCTCTGTGTAATAAATAACTGGAACCAAAGGTGCAAATTTGAGCTCTAATGTCTTCTACAATTTTTACCTACTGCCAGAGGCCTCTCCTGTGGTCTGCTGCAGTGGCAGTTGTCTCAAGCTGAGTGTGTGGATGGGATGGGGAGGGAAGGTGACTATGGCAGTACAGCGCTGTGGGGAAATTCTCGGGTTTTTAGGAGGCTTCTTTGCAACTGGTCTATGGTCGTCACCTTCACGGTTAGTTGTAAGCAAATATGTTTATGAAAAAGTTGGCATTTGAGAGATGTGTGGGATAAGGGGAGCCAAAGTATTACGAGAGCACTCTCTAATTGCGTAAGTTTTAACTTGTGTGGTGTTGTAAAGATAATAGTGGACTAATGGTAATCTTTCTAATGCTAAAGTGCGGTCCTTTGGTACTGAAGACCGGCCCACAGACAGACCTGCTCCTCCAAGAGAAGAAATCTATGAATACATTATTTTCCGAGGAAGCGACATCAAAGACATCACGGTCTGTGAACCTCCAAAAGCTCAACATACCCTGCCACAAGATCCTGCCATTGTTCAAGTAAGTTAGCCCCAAGTGGAGCTAGGCAGCTATGGTAAAACATTGCCGATGAGAGACTGGATTTTGATACAAAATGATAAAAGTGAAAGCCAGTCAGTGTCTCCAGGAATCTTCAGATTTTGGGAAGCATTCTGAATTTCATTTTAATGTTTAGATTAGCAGGATTAAACACTTCTGTCAACAAAACCTGAGAGAGTTTACTGGCTGAGAATGCGGGCAAACTAATGCTTCTCAGTGTTTACTTAAGCATTAATAATGCTGTACTGAAGTAAAGAATCACTACCAAAGCAAGTTGACTTCTGGACAGTGTAAATGGGAATGTACTTTGTCTTGTTACAGTCTTCACTGGGCTCTGCCTCCACATCCTCCTTTCAGCCACATGTGCCTTACAGCCCGTTTAGAGGTATGCCACCTTACAGCCAGCTTGCTGCCAGCTCTTTACTTAGCCAGCAGTACGCAGCTTCATTAGGTTTAGGTAAGTAAAGTTTTTACTTGCTAGAATAAAGGTGCGGTCCTTGTACGCAGCTACCGTGAAAGCAAATAACAGTAACTAATGCTGAATTCCTTGCCGAGTGTCAGGCTGCAGCAAGCAGTGAATAAGTTAACAACTTTGTGCAGCACTCTTATTGCAAGGAGGCCCATCCTTCATTGACTCATGCATACATGAGAGAGACTAAAGAGCTAAAGTTGTTTTTTTTTTTTTCTGAAAGTAATGTGAATACCTAACATTGAGGCCAGTTTATTTCTAGTCTAACATACCTTACACACACAGCGCACGTGAAAAGAACTTGTGTTCCCAGAGAGGACTAAATAAGCTGCTCTAATGCTGTTCTAGAGATTCTTGTATCTCTTTCCAAGTCCTTCAGATGTTTCACTACCTTGTATCTTATCCATATATCTTTTTGCTTTCTCTTCTTCCCTCTATCTCTTTAGAGAAATTGGTAAGCCCTCCAGCATCAGCAGCTGCTTCCAGCCCTAGTTCTTCTCCGTCTCCACAACCTGTTTCAGAGCCTGACATGTCTTCAGAGCCCCATCAGCTCTCTTCCAAGGGTAACAGCAGTTTGAGGACTCCAAATATTTGGAAGAACTGCATGGCACTTGCAAACAATCTGTTCTTGTTAACCCCCTCCTAGAATGATAGTACTTACATGGGTAATGCTAGTCAAACGAGTTTGTTCTTGGCTGTTGTTGCTTTTCCTTACATGAAGTATTACTTCCTCCTGTTCTAGAAATATCAATTAGAGGAAACAGGAGAAAGGAAAGTAAAGGACTGTGGATCCTCCTGTGTAAGTATCAGGAGAGGGCTGAGGCTTAGGGATGTTATGCTACATCCTGCCCAGGAGCATGCGTCAGCTTAAGGACTGGGTGAGGAATCAATGGGTCTTTCCTAGAAAGACAAGCACACTGCTTAAATTGTGGGTGGCCTTGCTGTTAAAAAATAACCTGGTAGAAAATTCAGGGGAATTGTTGTAATTGAGGAAACTTCAGGATATATTTTGTGCATGATGGGGCAGTGTACCTTGTCAAGACTCCCAATTAGTAAAGCATGACTAACAGTAAGCAATTTATGAGTTGTGGTAAGCTGAGGTAACAGTTCTGGGTGCTTGCTTCTATGCTTAAATGTAAAGGAGTTTGAGTAGGGATAACTAGACTGACCATCCTCAGAGCAGAGTCCAGGTGCAGCCTGCATTTAAACATGGTAATTAGTTTCATCTGTTTTTAACTTAAGCATGCATGCTTGTGTTGGCATGAAACTGTTTCTACTTACTTTCTGGTTTTAGCCACCTATCTGTACGTACTTTCTCAATATTCTGGCTAAGCTTTGAAACTTTCTCATGTTAAACTTGCACAGCAGCTTTGTCCTGTTGAATAATCCTTAGGCTGTGTCTGTCTTCCTTGCAAGTTTTCCAGGTGTACATAACTGGGAACCTGCATGATGTTACCTACTGGGTATATCTCATGTGGACTTGGGTGACCCAGAAGTGTCAGTGGCTTGGTTTGTGTGTACTCTTCAGCTTTTTCACTTTCCTTGCTCTTAAAGTGTATTCAGTTAAAGTTTGCTTCTGAGTGGTTCTTATGCATAACTACATAAAGCTGTAGTACTCCAAAACTTCTACTTAAATCTAGAATGCAGTATTTCTTCTGAGTACTGAAGACTGTCACTTTCTAATATAACTGGTGTAAGGTATACCAAACCATGAAAAGTATTTACATGTTTTGTAGTGTGAATAAATAAGCCTGGATGGAAGAGCAACAGAAGTCTTGGGTAACACTTTGGCCTTGACCAAGAAGGAATTTAAAAGGGTAACTTTGAGATCCTGGTCTGGTTTCAGGTTTTCTTTATCTGAAAGCTAACAATAAGCAATGACAGTACTTCAAGTAGCTGAAGGGCTTCTAAAATGGCTTACAAAATGGGATATTGTTGAGGTGGTTAAACTTTTGCAGCAAACTTTTTTTTTTTTGATGAAGTGGGGAAGCTTTCTTGAGTGATTTCAAAGTGGTAGGTCTTTTTTTTTTTTGCTTGAGATATAAAGTAATCATGTAAAGTACAATCCTGCATAACCAAAGATACACCTAGAAATCAAATTTTGCTATAAACTCTGAGACTGGCCTGGTTTGCTTATCTGAAGTGTCTCTTAATTTGGTTTAAGAAATAAATGTGCATTTTTTTTCTGATTTAAGGCTCTGGATTTGAGAGCCAAGGCTTGTTCCAGCAGCAGCGCCTTACCTAGTGTATATGCCACTTAAGCATAGCATGCAATGATAAACACACAAGGTTTTGAATAATTCTTGACAAAATGGCTTCTCCATAGGAGTGGGTAGGATTTGAATAACATCGGCATGCTGTCTGAGAGGCACTTAATCATTGGAATTTTTTCCAGGTGCTGGCTTTCCGCCTGTTCACCCAGTCCGCAAAAGCCCCATGGTAGAGCAGGCTGTTCAGACTGGCCCGGTTGACAACATGAATTCACAAAAACCGCCCCCAGTGAAAGTAACTCCAGGGGTTCAGCGCAACGGACGGCAGGTTCCGCAGAGCAACACTAAGACAAATGGTGTGTATGTACCACTCGATCCTTGAAGTGCCATTTCTAGGCATCCTTCAAAGGTGCATAGCAAGACTCAACTCTTCCAGTTTTGTTCTTGTGCTCCTTTATTGAGTTGCTTTCTTGTTCAGTAGATACAGTTCAGGCACCACCTGTGCAACCCCAAGGGCAGGTGAATGATGAAAACAGAAGACCTCAAAGGAGAAGATCGGGTAGGTTAACCTGACACCAAAGATTTGTTTTAGCTTATAAAAGCTAATATTGTTAATTTCAATGAAGGATTATTGGTCAGAATGCTGAGGGCAAAGTAAGGCTTGCTAAGTCTTTGGCCATCTAGAGATGCTTCCCTAAGAAAATAGATTCTGGGGCCATAGATGTTCAGAATGTCCAGGAACAAAATTCTGGTGTCTTCTGGAAACAGGAGCTACATCATAAAAAAAGATGCTGTGACTTGGCAGCAATAGATTTTTCTGAAACCTGATTTATTTATTTTTAGCTGGGAAGAGCAACCTGCTTAAAAATTTCATACTTGAAAGTAGATCTCTGGGATTTCTTGGTTCTGTAGAATACAATTCTTACCTTGAGACTGTAGTTTAAGCACAGGTCAAAAGAAAGTGAACTTCAAGGAGACATCCCTGCCCAAGCAAAATGGGAGAAGGCAGGAAACAGAAGTTGAGATGCTCAGAAGTTGAAATGTTATTTGGCTGAAGGCAGTGCTGTGGAAGGGGGATTATAGTGTTGTTGTTTTTTTTTTTTTCCAAAAAGGAGCTGGTAGCTTCTGCTTTACAACTATGAAACTACAAAGTATAAGCCCCCTTTGTGGCTAGATGACTCTTGGGTGTCTACTAACAGGTTTATAGACCATAGGTAACATGCTTGCAAATCAGCAAGCAGACTTGATAATTTGTCCCTTCCCTTAGCTTTACCTGGCATAGTACTTTTGTTTTCTGTCCTTGTCCTGAAGGGAAAGTTGGACATGCTCTGTCTTAGTGGTAAGACTGATGTTCAGGAATGCTTTTCAGAAAGTTAAAATATTGCTGTAATATGTTTTCTACAGCCAAGTTCAGAAGTTACTTTCAAAGAGGTTACTAACCACAGGACTGGAAGCCAGAAACTCCTGAGTTCTAATCCTGGTTTCCTCTGGTCTTGAGCAAGTCATTTAACCTCCCTGCACGTTACCAAGTGTTTAAACTCTCCTGCTTTCAGGAAACAGGAGAACCAGAAATCGTTCTAGAGGACAAAACAGACCAACTACTGTGAAGGAAAATACAATAAAGTTTGAAGGTGACTTTGACTTTGAAAGTGCAAATGCACAATTCAACAGAGAGGAACTTGATAAAGAATTCAAGAAGAAACTAAACTTTAAAGGTTTGTGGCTTCATTAAATATGAATTGCTGAGCTAGTAGTAAACACTGCATAGAAAAACATGCTGAGAAATCGTGTGATTACATGTGGCAGCATCTCAAATCTTGTTTGAGGGAGCAAGAGAACAGATGGCTCTTCGGTATGCCTCAAGGAGGTGTAATGCATTTTATTATCTTCAGATGACAAAGCAGAGACAGGGGAAGAGAAAGGGGACCCTGGAGTGGCAACTCAAAACAATGATGGTAGTGCAGAGGAGGACCTTCTGGGACCCAACTGCTATTATGATAAATCCAAGTCTTTCTTTGACAACATCTCATCAGAACTGAAATCTAGGTGAGTATGTCTATTAAAACTTGTAACTAAAATAGCATGAAAAGCTAGACATGTAACATGGTATAACGTGTAACTTGTAAAAGTCTCAAAATGCAAGAAAAAACAGGAAAATCAACAGAATATTCAGAAGGGAGTATGGCCACACAAATCTGAACGTTGTCTTGTTCAGTTCTAGACGTACCACATGGGCTGAAGAAAGGAAACTCAACACTGAGACATTTGGAGTGTCTGGCCGGTTCCTTCGTGGCCGCAGCTTTCGTGGTGGATTTCGAGGTGGAAGGGGTACCGGAGCAGCAAGGCGAAACCAAACCACTCACAGAGCTGGTACTGGCAGAGTGTAACTGCAGAGGCAAGTTTTTTTAGCAGGAATAAATACTGACCCTGAGCTAGGCTTGTTGCAAAACAGTTCAGGTAAAGAACAAGAGACCTCATCTTGCTCTCCAGTCTCTGATACATCAGTAATTGTTCCTTACTGTGTCTGATCTGCCTTTATAAGTCATGGAAGGGAAATAACAGTGGTTTTAATTTTTCTGGGGTTAACCTTCTGCCTGTTCCAGAAAGTGAGAGCTATTTCTTTCAGTGAGACTTTCCAGCCAAACACTTCAGTTGATAAATGAATATAAACTTTTGTTGCTTTTTCTCAGGCTTGATATCCAGGGGATCTTCCCTAATTCTGCCTTTTTCCTGCGTAGGTTCTAACTTCTCTCCTGAGAGGATGAAACTGTACATAGAAAGAAAACAACCAACTGCTGCACTAATGTGGGAAAATGGTTCATATTGTTTACTGTCTCAGCTCAAGTGACAGAACTTCATGTACTACTGCTTATATTCTGGACTTATTTTGGACCAGCAACTGTCAGCTGGAGTATTCTTTGGAAGAGGGAATGTGTTCAGGGGTACCTTCTTCAGGGTGTCTTTTCTTTGTTTTTTTTTTTTTTCTTTTTAAGTGCAGACTAACTTACATGGTTCTTCTTTCTGGGTCTCTCAAAGGCTGCTGTAGTCTAAGCTCAAAGTCAGACTCCTTTTCTGAACCCTGAAGAAGATAAATCATGGTATTTTAACATGGAACCAAAGCTCACTTGAAATAAACCAGCTAACTTGTTTGTTCTGAGTAACCAAATGAATTCTTTGGTGCTGCTGGTCTTACTGTTCTTGGCAGCATGTGTGAAGTAGCACTTGGCATCTGAAAAAGTGGATTCCTGGTGCAGGGGAGTTATGTATATTGTCACTTGGGAATACTGGATTGTTGATCATGTAGTAGTGTAAATGACTGTACAACTGTTTGCCACCTGGTACTGATGTGGAGGTACAGCAGGTTCGCGCAGAGCTGTGACTCTCCCTCGAGTTAAGGGTGCTGGGCACTCCTCAGAGGCTTCGAGCTTCTCACCAGG
The DNA here is from genome assembly GCF_011077185.1 of Oxyura jamaicensis. Lineage (NCBI taxonomy): Eukaryota > Metazoa > Chordata > Aves > Anseriformes > Anatidae > Oxyura > Oxyura jamaicensis. The sequence goes on from NC_048912.1 coordinate 12,362,332, forward strand.
GTGGGGCAGGGCGGGAGGGCAGCGTGCTGTGTCCTCCGCAGGACGGGGCAGCGGGGACACACCGCTGCTGTGTGCACCGAGTGGATGTGCACCGAGTGGAGAGTCCGTGGCAGCAGCTGGCTGCCGGGGGCCTGGAGCTCCGGCTTCTTGCCTCGGTGCGTACCTCGTTCATCTGGTACTGAATGCAAACAGTTCTCTGTACACTAGTAGACTGTGGTGGAACACTATGGAATGTTTTCATTAGGAATGGGGAGTCCATATAATGAAGCTTAACAGATGGGCATGTTTAAGTTGTTTCCTCTATACCCCCATACTGTAAATAGTTTAGTTGTTTTTCTTTTGTTTTTAAAATCTGTATGTGGGGAGAGGGGCTGGGAGGGAAGGGGTTACATTTGTTTGCATGAATAAGTGGGTTAAATTGCTATAGGCATGTGTCCCTTTTTTGGTTGGTAGGGAATTTTGTTGAAAAAGCACCTTGATGACTGAACCCCTTACATAGCTAGAATTTTTTAGTTATGCATTGACTTAGGTTACTGTAAAAGCTTGGATTTATTTTTGTAGGACTTTCTTGCTAAGAATTAGAACATAGCAGTGGGGCTGCTCTTTGGAGTAATGTAAATTGTAATTATAATAAACATGTAAATGTTTAATGTTTTCCTCCTACTTTGTTCTGTCCATCATCAGCCTGTACAACTTGTCAGATGCCCGTCAGCAGGGCTCAAATTGGTCAGAGGAAACTGACGGGAAGGGTTGTGCAGTGTTTGGAAAGGGCGCCCAAAACCTCTGGTGCAGCTGCTGAATGCCAGTGTTAGTGGTATCCTGTGTTCCCTCCCCTGTGGGAGGTCTGGGTGTTGAGGATTCGCCCGAAGGAATGGTGTTGAGGCCCGAAGGAATGGTGCTGTGGCCTAAACTGCCCTGAGCGCTCAGCCTGAGTCTGTGCTGGGGTAGCTTAACAAGAGCTTGTTCTGGGTGGTGATGCTTCTGGTTTGGTAGCCACAACTGCCTTTACCTGGGCTCAAAGCAGCTCATAGGGTGTGTGCTGAAATAGCTTATTTGGGAGCTGCTGCAAGCCTCTAATTTCTGTGATGGCAAAACAGCCACTGGGATGCTGCAGTGTAAGATGGAATTGCATTGCCAAATTGAACTGAGCGGTGAGTGCTTCGGAGCTTGTCCTGTGTGGCTGTGGTGACATGAGAAATCAACAGCAATGTCCCTGTAATTCCTTTTTAAGGCAGTAGCTCCCTTTGTTCTGCACTTGACCTCAATCTGATACACAAGACACAACCAGTGCTGCTGACACTCCTGAAGCTGCTGGCTTGTGGGCATATCTTGGCCCCTCTGAGCTGAGCGCGGTACCTGGCTTGCTCTGTGGCAGCGGTGTGGGGACAACTGGCGGCTGCTGAATGCTGGGGCTCGTTCCCTGCTTGTCCTCATCTGCCAGGAGCGTTCATTCCAGTGCGGTCTGTGGCAGACAGCTGCCCACAGGGCTGCCTTGCAGCCCTATCAGCTTTCATGGGGAAGATTCCTGACACGAGGGGAAGATAGTGCAGAAAAACAAACCATTCTTTTCAAAACTCTTGTCTGAGGACCGATAAATGAACTGACACGGTACTCAGGATCTCCATTTCTCTAGTTTGTGGTCTCATGCTTTCCTGAGCAGGGGAAAGTACTGCAGCTTCCCTGTCCTTGATTCCTGTATCACACAGCCCACACTTTGCTTTGCAGGAGTTAGCTGTAAACAGCTTAGCTGTGGTGTGCTGGGCCAGGGAAAGCATGTGAGTTACTGCGGTGTTACTGCGAGTGGAACAGAAACAGGAGCCTTCTCGCCTGCCTCCCAGGGAGTGCTGCACATCCTGCTGCAGGTCCTGCTGCCTGGCTCTGGGAGCTGAGCTCCATGGCACAGGGTGCTGACAAGCCGCTTTCGGTCTCTAATTTGCTTCTGGTGTAAGCTCTTGCTTTATACCTGTAGAACTCCTTGCCAATAACAGAAGAGCTGCTTTCAAAGGCTCTTCTAATTCTTGTTTCAACCACTCACCAGATAGGAATAGGGAAGCTTTTTTTTTTAAGAAATCGGCACCTCTCACTGCTGCAGCAGGTAGTGAGGAGCCCTGTAGGTGAGAGCTCTTGAGGGGAGGCTTCCATGAAGTGGGAAGCAGTGCTAAGCACCAAGCCATGACTGGCCCCCTTCCTGACAGCTTCCCCTCAGTGCTGGGAGTAAACAGATTCCCTCAGGCGTACAGATGCAATGGGCAAAGCCTTTTATTGTGCACAACTTCAGGGCTGTAGGAAAAGACAAACAGTGCTGCAGAAAAAAAACTTACAACTTTTAATGTGGAGACAGGAAAAAGGGGCCAGGGTCAGTGATGCCCCCTGTGCAGCATAAAGGATGGGAGACCCCCTCTTGTACAGCCACCTCCTGGTTCAGAGCAGCACACACCCAGAACCCCACCTGGTCTAAGCACCACAGGATAAAACCCTTACCAGGAAAAGCCTTAACTGGGCTAAAGCAAGACTCCAGCTCCACCCCCTGCCCCTTTTTTGTTTTCTGTGTGTTGCACAAAGCCTTAGACTAATCAACAGGGCTGAGCTCGACCTGTTGGGATCAGCTTCCTTACAGAGCAGGGATGGTGAAAGCAGGTGAGTCAACTAGAAAGGGCTTTTCAAAGGCCAGAACTGAGGATGTTGGAGGTGCTACAACGCAGATAGCTATCCAACTAAACTTTCCTAGGTGGGTATTCACTCATCTCCCCTTCAGGCTCTTCTTGTGTTACCTGCCACTTTTAAAGGTATCATTATACACACTGCTGTTATATACACACTGTTTACTAGTCAGTGAATAGAATAGAGAGTGTCCAGAGCAGATCCTGTCTCAAGTGCAGTGTGATTTTGGTGCCCAGCAGTGCAGAGCTAGGCCTGTGTTATCGCTTACAGGAGAGTGATTGATCTGCCTCTGCTGAGAGGAAGAGAAATGGCAGAGAAAGCTGCTTAAATTGTGATGAGGCTAGACCAGAGAGAGCAACACCTGTCCTGGGGGGTAAGGCATGTGGAAGAAGCAGGATGAGGGTAAATACAAAAGAATAAACTGGAGTAGAGCTTTATCATTCAACTGTTGCATGTAACATTTCTGAAGTTATTTTTAGCATTAGGAAGCTACTGGTCTACAAATCCCCTAGTGGGCAATCACAACACCAACACTTTATTCTAAACCCGATGAATCATGCAAAGTCTATGCAAGTAGCAAGTCATGCACTCCTCTGTTATGACATGCTTTCAGAAAAGTCAGCGCTCATGCTGGTTTCCTCAAAACACTGCACCTTGGAGTCTTTGTAGTGTAAGTCAAGCACCTAGCACTACTTGTTCAGAAGCTTCATGTCTGGGCTCAAACCCTCTAAATGTGAAGATGCTGGGGGGAAACACAGTTCTGTACTAGTAGCTGTGGTCTCTTAAGGCCAGTGCACGCTTGAGACAACCACTAAAAAAAAAGAACTGAGCCTGTTCAATGACTCTCACATTAAGTGAGGTGTTAGAAGAAAACAACTGCAAACAAAGTTCCTCCTTTAATGGATGGCTACTGCTGTTTTGTAGCCAATTGATTCTTGGTAATTAATATAAGGAACAGACGGATTTTTTTAAAATAAGAGCTTAAAAAAAATCAGTAGGTTTATTGTAGGTCTCAAGAGGGGCACAGTATCAATAATGGAATGCCTACACCGTGTCTATACAGAGTAACCCATTGCTTGAATTAAAAAGCAGCTAAGCAGTTGAGTTTTGTTCATCATGATGTTTTCTTCTGTTTTTTCTTTTCATTTTCTTCCTTTTCTTTTTCAATTTCAGCAACATACTTCTCAATTTCTTCGGGGCTTAGAATCTTAAAAGAAAAAAGTGACCCTTAAGATACTAATACATCTCAGAGGCTTTTATTTAAGCGATTCTAACTCTGACATGGAAAGAAAGTTAACTGCTGTTTATAGAGACACAGGTACATTGTGCAGACACAACAACATTCCTTGGCCACTAATACGAAATAGAAATATTTGTCAGTGCAGAAAGTGAGATTACGGACTGGAAGTTAGGGCAGCTCTACAACAGCACTATCAGAGAAACGGGCTACAGGGGGAGAAAAGCAAAACAAGGCTTTTACCTTCAGCGGCTGATCTCGTCTCATAACAGCCAGCTCGATGTTCTTCCCACCGGACTGCACAACCTTAACAACAGTTGGGGCAGGCATTAGGAGCAGGTCCATTAATTATTCTAATGACCCCCTTTCAGAGGGCAGGGAAGTACCCCACTCTTTAGCTCTAAGCTCTCTAGCCCCGTAGTGGTGTAACAATCCCCACCCACCCCCCAGAAAAGGGGCCCTCCTGGCCTCAGTGCACTCAGGTGGTGCTGAAGAGAACCACAGTTCCCCAGTCTGACTTTGGGTTGAAGTTTTCTACATCTTAGATTTTAAGGCAAAAGCAAAACATGCACTAAGCCTCATATGCAGCATCTTTAGTTAATTTACTTTAGTTGCCAGAACTCAAACCTGTTTTCTTCCCTAGACAACTGCAAGCAACTCCTTGCATGCAAGCTACAGCGACGGTTACCTGAAGCACTCTGAACCTTGAATGTAACCCCGCACAACGTATATTTATAGCCTACAATTAGGACAGTTTTCATAGGTACTTTTCTACTACTGTATGAAGATTTTGGTGTTCGCACATTTAAGGAGTTAATCCAAAGAGAGTGAGAGTCACACAAGCGTTCTGAAGCTGACTCACCTCGAGAAGAGCCTTGATAACGAGTTTAATAGTTAGATCATCTGTTTCAATGGCTTCATCAGTGTAGTTTTTCTCCAGGAATTCACGTACAGATTTAGCTCCTCTGCCAATGGCATTAGCCTGGAAACGGTGAGGGGAAGAAAAAATAGTACAGAAGTTTGGGGGAAAAAAGACCTAATTTACACAATAAGCAAGAAATAGGAGTTGTGCAATTATAAGATCCAAAACCCTTTTGTGGTCACCATGTATTTTTCAGGAGACTGAACACCTCACTTCCCCCACATCACTCACAAAGACAGTAGTCAGGCACAGGTACGGATTTGGTAAACAAACAAAAAACACAATAAGATTTCCAAGTAGAGCTGAGCTGCACACTGCCATTCCCAGTCAATGTGATTGTTGTGGATCTTTGCTGCTGTGAGCCAGCACCATCTGGTCACTTAGATCTCCTTTCTACGTCAGTCCCTCTTTAAAGGAGGCATTAACTCTTGGATATTTAATTATTTATCCATAAGAGATGGAATCAACTCACCTTCCAAGCATGGTATGTGCCAGAGGGATCGGTCTGGTACAGCCGGGGGGTTCCATCAAAGTCAAATCCCACAATCAGAGCAGAAATACCAAAAGGTCTGCGACCGTTGCTCTGAGTGTACCTCTGATCAGAAAGAAGAGACGTTCATTTCATAAGTAGTTCTACACATTTTTAAAAGTAAAAAGCAGAGACTGTAGATGTTACAACCAAAAAAGGCATCAGAAGTATTTTAGGAGGCTTTCTTACTGATCTACCTATTAAAGTTAGGATTCCATATCCTATAGTATGCCATAAGCAAAGCAAGTAAAGTGAGCAAGTAACTGCTCAATCCCTTCTCCTAACATCTGTTCAGGTTTTCTGCATGATTACAGCTATCAGGAAGCATCTCTCCTGGCAGCTGCTGCGAGACAGACAGCTCTAGCAACACCGTGCGTTGACAACATGCTCAGGAAGCCAAAAAGGAGGATGACAATTAAACACAAAGCCAATTTTCACCAACAATTTGCAACAATTCCATGAGTTACAAAGCATGGTATCATCTGTGATGACAGCTGGCTGCAGGAAAAACAGCGTTAAAGCCCTTTTACTGGCTTTGCAAAGCAGTTGCCACATCAGGCACCAGAAGTGCCCCCAGGCAAGGAGGCCCCACGCTGGCAGCCTTATGGCAGCAGTGACAGTGTGCCAGAATGAAAGACAAGCGTGGGATTACTGTGAAGGAACACTGACACTTTGGAAAGTGGTATTCTGCTCTGGCAGGCAGGTAATTATTACAAGAATTCCACTATCACTATACTAACATGTCTGTGTAAAGTAGACTATTGCTAGTCCCAACAGGTGCTGAAAATTATTCTAATACACCAGCAAATTAATAATTTTAATCATAGAATGCAGTTGGGCATCTTTTGGACACTAAATTGCTTAAAATTCAGGAATATGAAATATAAAAATATATTAAGTGCTGCACTGCTTTGCTCCCCTCTTATCACTCCCTGCAACGTCCCAGAGGAAGGAAAACTACAGCAGGAGCCACGAGGATGTTTTGGCGGTAACACAGCGCTGGCATCCTGAGAGTGCACTAAAGCTGCAGATTAGCAAAGTGTTCCTGATAACATCACAAATGTGCTCACGCAGCCACTACAAGTACTAATTTGTTTCATCTTTGGAAGAAAACTACTAATCAATCCCATTACGACATTTCTGCTTCCAGAAAACCACCACAAAGTGCTGTGTTGCACTGCTTTTTACCAGCTAAGCAGAACGTGGCCAGGAGAGACCTTTTACTCGTGCAGGCTGAGGCACAGTTCACCAGGACATATTTTAAACATCTCCGTGTGGTACAACATACCTGCTTCAGGCTGGCGATGTAGCGTGTGATGTACTCCACGGTGACAGGATCCTCCACGGTCAGCCGGTGGCTCTGACACTCCACGCGAGCTCTATTTATAACTATCCTGGCATCAGCTGTGAGCCCTGAAACGACAGCGCACTCGCTATGCTCAGAGGCAGGCTCCGTACCACACGCACAAACAAAACAACTACGCTCGCCCTAAACGGCTGACAGGGACAGTGTCAACAGTAGTGGTAAAAAGCAAACAAGAGATCATTATTTCGCAGGTTTCCTGAGCAAGGACAGCATTTAAAAGACAATCACAGGAACTTCATGCAGCAAAATTGCACCATTTTTGTTTACAGCTTTCATGTTTGTGAGTGAAATAACACACAATTTTGAGCCAGGCCATCAGACCACTACTGACAGGCTGAAAGCACTCCATCGAACAGCAAATTAGCGAAGCAATTTCAGTTCTCACATGCTTTGGTTCTATTTATTATGCGATCTGCCACTCTCAGTTCTGCGACTTGTTTCTACAACACAACTCCAGCTTGTGACCCCACCTGCACGCGTGACAATCCTTAGCTGAGAAGGAGAAGCTGGAGAGCAGGAGAGCAGGAGAAGCTGGCCAAGCCTATCACTCCTGCACGCTACGTCTAAAAAATACTATTTTTGCCTGCTAAATCTCCTCTTAAAGCATTATTAATGCTGAAAGACTCTGAATTACTTGAGGATGGGAAAGATTTTCTGAAATACATTTTCTCTCCAATTGCGTTGTTTTTAAACTTTCATGCCTTCTGTTTAAGCTCTGATCAGTGGAAATTGAGGCATCTGGAACAGGAAGATCGTGGAACTAAACTATTTATGCTTCAAACATAACTGTTCATGCAGAAGGAATTTTCTGAAGTTGAAGATGGAAGCTTATTCTTTGTTTTATGCAATTTAGCTTTTTTGGCTTGATGCTTGTGGGAAATAAGTCCCTGCAACTGATAAAAGGTTCTTACTGCTCCTGTAATACAGCTAGCCAGTTACGCTAAGTATGTTACGTCCTCAGAATCCATAAACCTACTGAAGGTGCTCCCGTAACTGCTGCGCCTAACCCAAAATCCTGGAGACTTCACACACCTGCAAAAGCCATGCAGACGTTGTCATCGAGAGCACAGATCTTCCGCACAGTCCTTTCATCCTGAAGTTTTGCCACAGACTTCTTTTCCACTCCAAGAACAACAATATCCTTCCCTCTGACTCCAACCTTCAATGCAGTAAAAGAGGGAAAAAAATAAAACAGTTAAGCTAGGCCTGAAGAACCTGGTAGTTGCAGACTTTACTGAAATGATTATTAGGGAAGAGGGGGGAAAAAAAATCACACAAAAACACATTATAAGCATGATTTCAACTTGAAGCCAGTATTTTGTTTCCTATTGCTACAACCTGGAAAAGAACTGACGTAACCAAAATTACATTAGGCTCCCGAGTGCAGTTTCACAATCAGCTGTCACCAATTTAAATCTGTGCAGCTCCTAAGAGAGAGATTCCCTCTCCTCCCACTGACCATTTTCCCCGACACCACCGTTAGTATTCCTGCAGCCAGAGGCAGGATCAACAACAAAACTGCCACTGTGACTGGTCTGCTGATACTGCTCGAGTCACAACTAAAACCACTTAAGACTAGACCAAACAAAATGTGCAAGCAGGCGGTCAGCAGGCTGCTTCTTTACCGTACGAATTCACACTTCAAGTGTGTGTTTTCCAGCATTATGGAAGGGGAAAAAAAAAAAGTCACCCTTTCATACTTCTCTTTCCACTGCTTCTCACAGGGTGACAGGAACCAGTCATTTCTTATGAGTGCCCCCTCTGTTATATTACAGATGTTTCTAAAACATTAAACTCAATCAACTACCTGACAAGAGACAAGACAGAGGTAGATTACATTAGGTGTTAGCTCCACTTTTACAAGGTTTTTAATAGCAAGTTCTTTTGAAACACCAGGAATCACGCCTTAATTGAGCAAAAGTCTGGGGCAACTGGAAGACTGAAACTGGCAGCCAGAAATCGGGTCTACACGCCTTTACTGATACATTTCCCAACCCACTGGGAATCAGCACATTTCACTAGGATACAATATTACCATTTTACCACGTGCAAAATTACAGAACCAAGGATTATTACTGTCCTGTAGCTCTGCCGCAGTCTTGCAGGTTTGAGGGTCTTGCTCCCCGTGGCAGGGGTGAGGCTGCTGTGCTAACTCAGCCTCCTGAGGCAGCACAGCACGCTGAGGAGCGGTCAATCCACAGCTGCCATAGCACTCCCACCACACCAGGGCACCCACCTTGTGCTCCTGCCAAGCAAACAAAAAGCCCAACGCGCCCCCTGCAACAGGTGGGGAACTGAGGCAGAGCCCTGCACACAACACAGCACCCGCTCTGGAAGCGGCAGCACTTTTAGGCAGCTCCAAAGCCGCTGTTGAGCTGTGCAGCCCCCTACCACCACTGTCACTCCCTAAACCACGTCCCTAAACACCAGTCCAGCCTTCCCTTGAACACCCTCAGGAACGGTGACTTCACCACCTCCCCGAGCAGCCCGTCCCAATGCCTGACTACTCTTTCTGAAAAGAAATATCTCCTATTTCCATCCTGAACCTCCCCTGGTGCAACTTGAGGCCATTCCCTCTGCTCCTATCCCCAGTTCCCTGTGAGAAGAGGCCAACCCCTGGCTGCGGGTGCCCCAAACCCGGCGGTGCTCACGGCCAGGCCGGACGAGGCCCTGAGCAACCCGACCTAATTAATGGATGGCTTCCTTACCTGTAGCAGTGGCTGGAGCTGGATGGCTTTTCAGTCCCCTTCTCCAGCTGCTCGGTGCCCCCGGGAGCCCCTTTTCAGGCCCCTTCCCCGGCCGCCCCCTCCCCACGCTCCCGGCCTCTCCCTCAGGCCCAGGCCCGGCCTCCCCTCAGCCAGCCGGGCTTCGGGAGCCGCCCTGCCGCCTCTCGGCCTTCACTCACCGCCGTGGAGCCCTTCTTCACCGCCTCCTGGGCGTACTCCACCTGGAAGAGGTGCCCGTCCGGGGAGAAGACGGTGATGGCCCGGTCGTAGCTCATGGCCGCCGCCTCCCTCAGAACAGCACACTCATCCCCCCGCCCGCTTCCGGGATACGCCAACGGCGCCCCCTGCGCCAACTGCGTACGCTGCAGCCTCGGCGGCGGAGGAGAGGCAACGCGGCCGCGGCTGCGCACTTAGCGTACGCATGCAGCGCTGCGCACTCGGCGTAATCAGCCCGCGTAGGCGAGCGGCGCTGCGCACTCGGCGTAGGAGGCTCCAACCTGGCGCTGCGCACTTAACGTAGGCGCAGCGCCCGCCCCCCTTTCCCCCTCTCTCCCGCACTTGGCGTAGCTGACGGCCGCCCTACGCAGTTGACGCAGCGCGGTGGCAGGAGGCCGGTAGCAGCCGCCCGGCTGCGGCAGGGAGCCCGGCGGCTGGGCCACACCATGAGAGAGCGGCCGGCGGGGGGGAGCCGGCGGCCGCCGCTCGGGCCCGTTTCCGCGCCCTCCCCAAACTCCCACCGCTGCCTCCTCGCGGAGAGCCTCCGGTACCGGCTGAGGGCTCGGGGCGGGGCGGGGCGGCCGGGGGAGAGGAGCCCGGGGGTGTTTTCCCGTGGCGGAGCGTACCATCGGCGTTGTCTCCCCCCGCCGCGCACTGCGGCTCCCCTCGCCGGGTAATAACAACATTATCGCAGCCCGCCCGGCATGCGATAGGCACTTAGTGCACCCCACCATGTCGGTCGCCTTTGCTTCTGCTCGCCCGAGGGGCAAAGGGGAGGTCACCCAGCAAACTATCCAGAAGGTAAAAAAAATAAATAAATAAAAATAAAAAAAATAAAATTAAAAAAATAATAATAATAAAATTAAAAAAAAAAAGCATGCTTTTGGTACAGGCAATTTTCTGCAGGATCCCGGGGAAGGCTCCTTTATGGAGGTGCTGCTGAGGTGGGCAGGAGGAGGAGGAGGAGGAGGAACAAAGCCGAGGTGCGGGGATGGCTGCGGGGGGGGGCGCGGGGCAGGGGCGGGAGGCGCCTCGCCCGCTGCCGGGGGGGGGTAGGGGGGGGCAGGCGGCCGTGAGGTGCTGCCAGGCATCTGCAGTGCGTGACGGGGTTCTGGGGGTCTGCCGGCCAAAACCGGGGGGGGAAAGGGGAAATGAATGAAAATAGAGAATTTGCGAGGGGGTTCTTTTGTATCTGGATGCGGGATTTTGGTCGCGGAGGAGGCAGAGGGAGCAGCGGGCGCTGGCGGTTCCACCTGCTGTTATTTGTGCTGTGGGCATCGGGGTTCGGTGACAAAGGTCTCAAAGATCCCCTCAGGGGATGAGGTCCCCACGCGGGGCTGGTGCAGAAGCCGAAGCAGAGGGCTGGGAGGTATTGTTCCCCCTGTCACAGGGGATGCGCGCAGCCGCCCGGCCCCTCCATTCCTCTGCAGGAGGCAAAACTGCGTGACGGGGAGGCTGGAAATGCCCATCGAGACCGGGCACGCCGTGCTCTGACCGCTGGTTGTCGGCCGTGTTCGCCGTGTCCCTGCCCGCCGTGCGGTGCCGGTGGCAGCTGGGGCTGGGAGCTGGAGTTGGGATCGGTTGTGCGAGTTGTGGCCGGCGGGGAAGTGTCACCGAGGGAACTCCGCAGCGGGGGGGGTTTGGGCCATTGCCTGGTGCCGCTTTTGTGACTTCTAGGGAAAATTAAAAAAAATATCATCATTGGAGGACTGTGGCAGAGCAGGTGCAGAGGCAGAACAACTGCTGTAAGAGCTGGAAGTGTGACGGAAATCTCAGGGCACGGTTTGGAAACGAATCCCACGTTGTGTAGCTCTTGCAGCACTTGTGTGTTGTTAGCCGATTGAGTTTAAATAATAAAATGCTCCGGTGGCTGAGCTTTGCTCTAACCTCCAGATTAGCAGAGGGTAGGGCAGAATTTCCTAATTCAGATGGTTTGTACTTAAAAACACGACCGTATCCATAAGCAAAGGGCAGCCAAAGTATCTTCATTTCAATTTCCAAGCACTTTTTTTTTTTTTTTTTTTTTTCATATCCATAAACTTTATGGAAGCTTCACAATGTTATTTCTTTACAAATACCATCCAAAACCGTCTCCCGTCTCAGGTAGGTTTGTTGGCACATTCCTTCAGGACTGCTCACCGGTGTTGTCGGGCGGTTTTCAGCGATTTTCTTTTTGCAAAGCAGTGATGCTGAGCGAGGCTTGCAGGCACAGAAACCAAATGGACTTTGCAGTCAAGTACAAGAAGTGGGGCAGTCAGGGAGGGAACAGATGCTGGGCTACAAACTCATTAAAATTCTTACTAAAGTGAGCTTTTTAGAACATACCAACTTTATTGAGAAACAACGTTATTCTTATTTGCATTTGTAAAAAATAAGCTGCTTATTTTTATTTGTTAACTCAATTTTAATAGTCCGTTAAAGCTTTTATTATTCAACTACACACTATCATCCTAAAATAAATCATGCGGAGGAAGTTAGAGCTTTTGTCAATACAGCAGTGATGATGATGCTTTAAAATGATTCACCAAATATCATTTTTAGGGCAGTGAACTATGATTTCTTGTGTGCAACAGAGATCAGAACTCTGTTGTGTTTTTTTTTTCTGGGAAGTTAGGAAAAGCATTATTCCTGTTTCCTTTTTTTCAGTAAGCAAAATGTTCTTCAGCTAATTGTGGAAGAATAATAGCCCTTTTCTGACAAAGATATCTGTGGTATTGCTTGGAGCCTTGGTGTGGAATACATACCTTTACTGAATGTGAAAACGTGTTTGCCAGTGAAAGTTGAAAAGGACAGTGTTAGATACTTTGCATACAGGATTTCCACTGGCACCGGTGAAAATTGTGTACAGCAATGAATACAGACTGTGAAACAAGGAGCTGCGCTGTGAGTCAGGCAGGAGTATTTTCTCTTAAGATTACCTGCTGCTCCTAGGTTGCCAGGTGAGCGCGTGCCGGAGGAGCAGGGCTTTGGCTGGCACAATTCCGGCGTTCCCCACCAGGGCTGAGGACAGCACCCAGCCATCCTGCTGGTCCTCGGCCCTTTGCTGGCTTGGGTGACAAGGTCGCTGCAGGTGCCAGCAGCAACCGGTGGTGGATAGGGGTGTCCAGCGAAGTTCTGGCCAACTTGTAAGTCCCAAGCAAGGAGAAGGACATGCCAAGCTCTGCAAGGGGGTGACTGGCCAGACCAAGTGCAAAGAAAATACTCTCCTGCTCATTTTCCTATAACCTAGCCCTCTGCATCTGAATGGGTCAGGAACCTGTTCTGATCAGAACACGTACCCACACATTAATTCATATTTAGCTTGTATAAAAGATGTTACACTTTTCTGATGAGTTCTTACGTCCTGATACCTGAGTTCCAAGGCCCAACCTTGCAAGCACTTAATAGCAGCGGAACCCACAAATTGTATTATGTAGTGAGTTTTTCCCAGAGGCAAATATAAATTCGTAAATACTGTTGCTATTTTTCCATTCATTCACCTGCAGAAAGCTTGCTAGTATCTTTGAAATTCTGAAACAAGCAAAAGGGTATTTTATTTTTTTCACTGCCTGGTAAGTTCGTTCATTAAATGACAGGTGGCATTTTGTCCAGCAGCCCTGATTTTTTTTGAAGTAAGTCAGTGAGTAGATTTCAGTGAATGAAGCTAAGCTAGCAGCCACCGATACACGCAAATTAACTGGGATACAGTTACTTTGTATTTTCATTTGAAGCCCTCCCTGTATTTCAATTGAACTACCGCAAAGGACAAATTGGGATGTGATTTTCCTAAATGTGGTTTCAGTGGATCCAGCCTTGCAAATTTTATATTGTGTCAAAGTTCAAAAGTTTGCAGGCACAAGTTCCATGCAGGAAAACAAAAAGGTTTAAACTGTTTCAAAGTATGTTTCTTACTTGGAAATAAAAGTCTGAAGTTTTTCAAAGGGTTGTGTGATACTTTAGAATGAGGGAGAGAGGTATTTCATAGAGAAGGTGATTTCCTTCATCAACATAAAATCTATCTGGCATTTAAGGAGCAAAAAAGGCAAGTCCGTTAATTCTTCTTTGTTGGGTATTTCAACTAACTCATATGAAGATAACTTCATAAAGGAAGGATTGGAAAAGCACTTTGTAATATCCCAAAGCAACAGCAGTGCACAAAACACGATCCATGGTGAAGGAGGGTGAACGCGGAATGTCAAAACCACGGGACTTCGATATGATTCTCAGAGTAACGTGTTTTGATCATGTTTCTTTTATGCAGATGCTAGATGAAAACCACCACCTAATACAATGTATTATGGATTACCAGAGCAAGGGGAAAACTGCAGAATGTACTCAGTGAGTATCATGAGTTTCGGGGTATGTCAGAGAGTTTTGGTGTACTTTTTCTCACGAACAGTGCTGTGAACAGCTCTGCGTACTGGCCACTAAGAAAATACCTGGACTATTTCCTTTTTATGTTCACCTGTATTAAGAAATGTAGCTTGTTCTTGGGACAGAGGTTTTAGTGTTTTTTTCCCCCAAATATTCAAGAATTTATTATTTTGAATATTTTAACAGATCATTTATTAAAATAATCATAGAGGGTTATGAACCTGGTGATATAGGACCATTTGCTTTATACAGACTTATTAAATAAGAGTAGAATCAGGTTTAACATAGATTCATCAGAAAGTAATAAAATGGTAAGGATCACCAGTGGTTATCTATGGCTAAAACAATATGCATGTAGACGTACCAGTTTGTTTTACTTACTATTCCTAATCTTGAAAGTAAAATGCTTTTATAAACTTTAAAGTCTCAGTCAGGAGGAATAACCAATCTGCCCCATGAAAGGTCAAGTTACGGGGCCAAACCCAAAAGAGCTGCACTTTCCAAAAAAATGTCTAAGTGAGTTTATGATTCAGTTCTTGGTTAATTCAACATACAAGATTTGAACTATTTTTAATAATGCATGCATTGCCTGCTTGGAAATTAATCCATTGAAGGTTTTGAGCACTGAAGGTCAGCACTGAATGCTTCTGCAAAGAAGGCAGTACTATGGGAGTATGTGTGCATTTGGGAGGAGGCTACCAAGTTTCATGCTTCTTGTATTCATATCACCATCCTGGTTTTATTTTTGCCACTTCTACTGCTTTCCACACATTTTCCCCTTATCAGAATAAAAATCATGCTAAAAAGTATTTTCTCTTGCCTTGTTATAGAATTCTCCATGTCTGGCTCTTCACTTTGCTCAGTGGTGCAGCTGTAGTTTGCTTTTTGGATGCTCTCCTGTTCTTCCTTACGAGCTTTTCCAGTTCATCAAGAACTGTGAAGAAGCATGCATGGTTCTGGTGGTGCTTACTTGAGTAAACACTCCAGTTAAAGCGCTCTTAAAAAATCTTGTTCTTATCTTGCTGGAAAGGCAAACAGGTTTGGGGTTTGGGAGTTTCATTACTACTAGGACCCTGGTTAAAGAGAGGAAGAAGCTGTGGCTGACTGTTAGAGCAGCTGACCCAGTGTCAGTACTCAAAGAAATCCTGAGATCCCAGCTTTACAGTTCACTCAAAGTTCTTTCAGAAATCTGCGTACTTTGCTTCCCCCTTTCCTCAGGTTCACCCATTTGTAAGTTGGGTGTCAAACCCCCTGTTAAAAATCATGGCAGCACAGAAATAGGTCAGTACTACTGCTATTCATATGACTGATGTAAAGTGGGCTAATGTAACTTCACTAGCCATTTGTAACGTGCAAAAAAAAAAAAAAAAAAAAAAGAGAGAAAATCAGGTTGTAATTTTCTGTATTGTTAACCCTTTCCAAATAAGCTTTACTCCTTATTCTGTAGATACCAACAAATCTTGCACAGAAACCTCGTTTACTTGGCAACAATAGCAGATTCTAACCAGAATATGCAGTCCTTGCTTCCTGCTGTAAGTACCAGTGCTACCATCAGAAACATTTACAGTGCCAGAGGGAAATGTTCATTCATACTGTTACTGATCACCATCAGGAAACCATTTTTTAGTACTTTTCCATCAAAAAGTTTTGAAGTGGTCATGTAGCCCCCTAAACAAATCAAAAGTTACTTTAACTGTATTTGAATCACATTCTTCGGGATGTTCGTGTTAATATCTGTCTTTGTGGCCTAAGTTCCATATCCTATAAATGCTGCAGTGTCACAGATCTGAACAGAATCCATTTTTTCCAGATTTCCTATGCTTTAATTATTCTTACTGTATTCTTTACTCAGGAAAAAAATGCCACTGTTTTATATCAAAAATTGAATTCAGCATTTGGGCTTTGGTTTATTTTTAAACGTTGTGTTATTCTTGCTAAAGTGATTGATTTTCAAAGTATCCCACCTACCACAAAACAGCTTTGTGCTTGACAAGGGTCAATTTGTCAACGTTCCTCTGTATAGTCTCTGCTAACGCATATACCCTCAGCAGTTACTTTCAGACCAGCACAAAATGAAATTCACGTTAGTACAGAAGAATGAGCACAGAAGCCAGGCTCTATTATAAGCCCAATTTTGAGATCTTCGCTGTGCTGCCTGCTGGCTTCCCTGTGTCATGCTGAATGCCATTTGCACATCCTAGTCAAAAGAAAAAAGGTTTACTCAAGCAAGCCTAAAAAGTGAGGAAAGCACGCGTTTAGTTGAGGCAGCTTTTAGTCATAGTCAGGCTAATTTGGGGGGTTATTATTTTTCTAAATAAAACCTAACCAAAAATTTGCTTCTCCTCCTTGTTATCTGCAGCCTCCAACGCAAAACATAAACTTGGGCCCAGGAGGAATGACTCAGAGTGCATCCAACCAATCTCTCCATTCACAGAGCAATCTCAGTGATGCAATTGGGACGGGCCTTCCTCCTTCCTCCCTCATGCAGAGTCAGATTAGCAATGGTGAGCCTTGGTCCCCTTTGTGCTGCTTTGCTGTTGCTTGGCAACAAAATCATTAATGCAGAATATACTTAGAGAGCTGTAAAAGACCTCTCCTAACTCACCTTTCAGGCATATGGAGATTTCAGGCACATGCTGAAATCATCACAAAATGGCTACAGTCAGTAATGATGTTGGGTTCTGCAAGGACTCCAGGCTGCTCAGTATTTCTGTAGGGAAAATTTTAAAAAATGTGTTTGTTATTAAAAAATAAAAATAATAAAAAATAGGCGTAATGAAAATCACAAAGTAAAGATGCCTCCAAGTTTTTAGTTAAAAAAATATATATTGCAGTATTTTTCTCTTGAAGGCGGTGGGGCTGGCCAGGGTAAATCAGGATTGCTTGCATAACTGACTGTACGACCAAGCCTTTAGATTGCAAAGGCTTTCTAGGAGAAATGCCTTTTTAAAAATAAAATGGTGTTATGTCATTCTTTGTCCTCCACAGAATCTTGCAGGGATTGAACTACGTAGCCAAAGAGTTTGCACAGACATTTTATATGGATAAGACAAATATACAACTTTATCTATTTCTTTTGTTCTCACAACTGAAAAGAAACTCATTGAAAGGGATTTTTTTTTTTTTTTACTTTGTGCATTTTATAGTAAGAATAATCTGTTTATTTATTTTGTATTTAATGATTATTTAGTTAGCTCTTGTTTATGTGGGTCTTTCCCAAAGTGACAGAGAGAGAAAAACAGTTTCTATAAATAGAAATATCTGACTGTAAAAATCACAGACCTTGGCAGGGGGACTCAAGAGCAGATGCAAACCATGAAATTACTTTGGACTTTTAAAAAATCTATTTGTGGTCAAGCTGATGGTACCTTTTAAACTAATGGATGAGGTACCTACTTTAAACAGTTCCAGCTGTAAAAGGGGGTTATTAACTTTATCTGAGCCTTCTTTTAGAAGGATTTATTAACTAGCACAAGTATTAGAATAAATCAGTCAAAACATCATTTTGTTTTTTTGCTGTGTGACACATCACTTGATGTATCGATAGACTGAGAAATTATTTAATGTTTGTCAATAGTTAGTGGACAGCATTTTTTGCAAGTTAGTAGTAAGCATGCACAAACAGTTGTGGATACATGGGCTCTAGAACTTGTGAAAATTTTTCATCTAGTGGAGATGAAGCTGTGTAATGAACAGGTAGAACACGTAGCAGTATGTGTATCTCTGGCTCTACTGATTTCAGTAGGCCTAGATCTGTTCATCTCCCGTTAAAAATGCTGCTTGCTCCTCTCCATCAGAGGAAAATATAATAATCAACAGCAATTTTTCTCATTTTGATGTCTATAAATATCATTAAGAGCAATTAATCAGGTTTGCACTAAGAAAATTAGATACATTTTTCAGAGGCTGGAGATACGCTTAATAACTGAATTGAAATATCATTATCTAAACATGGCAACACAATTCTGTCTCTGCTGGGGATTCTGCATGTCTTCCATTCTGTCTAAATTAATTTAGATAGACAACAATACACAGTTGAGTTTAGATAGATAACAATACATACTATCGCAATTTATGTAGTAACAATACCCAGTGAAAACAACTTTTCAAAACACGTTCATAAGTCTTTACAGCAACTATCAGCAAAAACCAGGACCAGTTTTCCCCAGTATTAGTTATCCAACAGTGATAGATTTTTTTAAAAAATAAGCATACTGCCAGGTAAGGAGGATGATACTCCCAATATCAGGATACAATTGGAGCAGCCTGATAATTACATACTGGGATATCAGACAGGGAGTGCTGCAACAATAGTGATGATGATTATGGTGACTTGGAAGATTTATCTTCTGAAAGTCTGAGGTTCTTCCAGGCAAACTTCAGGAAAGGGGAGAGGCAGGCCTGTCCTCTTGGCCCTTGGAGGGAAGGGTCCCTTGGTGCTACTAAGCCTCAGCCATGGTTAGAGGGGAACTGCCTGAATGCAGCAATGTGCAAGGAGTTTATCAGCCACTGCTGTGCCCCCCATCGTCACCGTTTGTGTGAATGGGGAAGATGAGTCGGCAGCAGGACAGGAGGAAGGAAAGAACAAATTTCAGAAGGCTGGGATGTTACCAGAGTGCGTGTGTTTTCTGAAGTATATGAAATTACTGGCATTTGTTCATTCTGCTGCCTACAAGACCTGCAGCAGCCTGTGAGGAACTGGCTGTAGGCTGGTGCTGCTGATGTTTTTCTTCTTGTCTGCAATTCTGTATACCTAGATTTGGCAGCCAGGAAGAGGAAGATCACTCTAATTTTGCAGGAGGCAATTTTAATTTGTCTGTAGATACCAGGGAATTTTAATAATGAGGATTTTTTCATTTTGTTTTGCCTTATCATGTTTTAGAAAGGCTGCGAGGGCTTTAATGCTCACTGTACTTTGCCAATAATAGCACAGATTTTCTTGTTGCTCTCTCTAATTTTTCTAGGTCCTAATCACGTGTCTATGCAGCAGTCAGGCCAGAACACTATGCCCACAACCTCTCTGAGTATGACTGTCAGCAGTCATGGAACTGGGCCTGGTTATAGCCATACAGTGCCTGCATCTCAGAATGTGCCAATGCAAGGCCAGGGGTCAATAGGCAATTATGTCTCTCGAACAAACATCAACATGCAGTCTAATCCAGGTAAACTCCCTCTTCCTCCTTCTGGGCCAACTTGACTTTTCAGTGACCTCAGAGGTTTACCACACATCAATGTGTTCTGTAAATATTTTCTGTAGACAGGGGCAAACATGCAAGAGGAAAGGCTTTAAGATGTCTCTGAATTTTAAGGTGTTGGGCACCACAGGAAGTGAGAACAGTTTCAGACTTGCTTCAACTTCCATTGACTTGCTGTGGTTAACAATGAATTGTGGAAAAGAGGCCTTTAGTTAGCTAAAGGTGCAGCGGTGCTATCCAGTAGGCCCTGGCGGCAAATCTCACACCTGTGGGAGGGCTCAGAAAAGCACCTTTGGCCTAGCTGAAAGGGCCTGCCAGCCAAAGGGTATAGCACGTTTACCATTTTTATGTTACTACCATGTTTTTTATGCATAGAGAGGCTAGCAGACAACTCAGAAGTTATCTCTTGACTTGTAAAAATGAGTGCTACTGAGTATTGAATGGGATGTCCAATGCTTGTTCTTTCAGACAATATGAAATGTAGGGAGCAAATAAATACTGGAATGTCAGTTTATTTAAACTGTGTAATCATCAGGTATGTAATAAGATCAAAGTAGAAGAAAGAATTGACTAGAAAACAAATGCAGCAATGAATGAGCCAGGAGTGAGGAACAAATATCTGTTCTTCTTTCTTCAATCCTAGTGTAATAATGATTCCATTCTTTTAATTAAGGTAATAATTATCAAGGTTAGAGGTATTTTCAAATGCGTGACTGAAACAAATGGCAAGAACTAACCATGTAAAGAACATCCTTTTCTGACTACAGTGCAGAAGAGTTAAATGCATGTAGTAGGAAAACATCTCCCCCTATGGAAAAATCACAGAATAATCAGGTTGTGAGTTAGTTGAAGGTTTTAACTTGCTTCCAAAGAGGTTAGGGAGAAGACGGTCATATCCTTTTATAAAATGGTATTTTCCATGTATGTTGTAGTCTCCATGATGCACCAGCAAGCAGCAACGTCACATTACAACTCGGCACAAGGAGGGAGCCAACACTACCAGGGCCAGTCTTCCATTGCCATGATGAGTCAGAGCAACCAGGGCAACAGTATGATGGGGCAGCGACCGATGGGCCCCTACAGAGCTTCACAGCAAGGTAAAACCCATCATTAGCTTCTTGATATAATTACCAGTAGTTTGATGATATTCCGCCCATCATGTAGGGCAGGTAAGTCACCAAGATTTCCAAGCCACTTTTATGAATAGAGAATCCCATCTGGGAAGACAGGAAATCTGAAATGCTGGAAGTACTGTGACAGCCAGAACTTTAATCTCTTTTCAAGTGTATTTTTTTAATTATTTCAGGTGTTTAGAAATAATTCTGTCTAGAAGAGATCATATATCTCTAAAGAAAAGAAGAAAAGTTTGATATGCAGCTCACTGAAGTCATTGGAAACCTTTTTGTTTCTTTCAAATGGTATTGGATCAGCCGTAAAATGGCAGAGTTAACAAGGAACACATTTCTGCAAACAAGATATAGTTTGCCAGCAATTAATAAGAAAAATTAGGCCAAAGCAAGGAAAATTCCAGAGGATAGCCACCATGTTCTAACACCTCTGGAAAAACTTCAGAGAGGTAATAAAACTGCTAGACTGATTCTAATATAAAAAGAATTTTGCTAAGAAATAAATACATTAATTGTAATATATTTAATTCTAACTGTGTTCTTGAGCATGGCATACATTCCTGTGCTTTCTAATAACTCAGATTAGTAGATGAATTGTAGCCTTTTCTTTCGGTATTGACACCCAAGTGAGTGGTTTTAGGACATGTTGCTGACACTTGCATAATTTCAGTTTCAACTAGCTTTTTTCTGAAAATACAAAGTTATTTCATTTTTTCAGTGAGCAAAGCATCTTTGAAACTGCTCTGAACATACATAGCCTGCTTACTTATCCAGATGTAAACATTGTTTTCTTAAAAAAGAAATAAGAAAAAACATCTCCTAGGAGTCCATGGGCTCAGTGTGCTCTCTCTTGCCTTTACCTTGCAGGTTCCTCACAGCAGTACATGGGTCAGGAAGAATATTACAGTGAACAGTACAGTCATGGACAAGGCTCATCAGAACCTATGAATCAGCAATACTATCCAGACGGTAATTCCTCTAAGCTCTGGTCACTGTAATACCGGTAAAGAGTAGACCGGCATGATTGCTATATCCAAGGACGTGGCAAACAAATTAAGATTTGTTCCCAATTTAAGTGCTAGAAAATTTTATTCCCACTGCATGGGATCCTGCATACCCACACTTCAGAAAGAACAAGAAGCCAAGCTGGGACTCGTATATCCTAGTGATTTCCCTGGGGGTGTGACTTTCCTTGCCACAAATTCAGACTTTCTCTTAGCCTCATCTTTGTGCATAAGCAACTTCATAATATATGGAGTCAACAGTGTATAGTGAGTTATAACAAGGTACATGATAAATCTTTGCAATTCCTTATAGGACATGGTGATTATGCCTATCAGCAGTCATCCTATACAGAGCAGAGCTATGACAGATCATTCGATGACTCTACACAACACTATTATGAAGGAGGTAGGAAAATACTTTGGTAATTTTCATAAACCAAAGCTCTATTCCCCTGAAATACTGACCAAGGATACATCATCCTTATCAAAATATAAAACATGACTTGCAGTGTCTGCATTATAAAGCTGCTATTTAGTGTCCAGAAAATAGAATTCAGCCATGTATAGCATTTTTGTACCAATACCATATCAGACTGTATCCACAGTATCATGTCAGTAATGGTATGGTGAGGTAGTTATGCTCTGCAGCCTTGTGGGATCACTAATAACTTGTGCATAGTCTGATATTCATTAGAAAAATGATCTTCAGGCGTAGCTGAGCCAGGTGGAATTACAGCTATGGATAGTGAACCTTTTTTTCAGTGAGAGAATAAACTTCCAGAATGTGCTCCACTCTTATAAAACTGTTTAATGAACTTTTTAATAGAATGCAAATAAAAATGGCTATATTAAAGAGGTTATGCTTACTAAGGTAAACTAATGTGCTGCAGTTAGAAATGGGTTTCAGAGCTAGAAAAAAATGGCAGCTATAAATGAAAATTTACCTGGAGTGAGAACGCCTACTGCGTTTATTCCAGGACCAACTTTTTTTTGCTCTTGCTTAATTCACCCTACAAATTGTGAAAAACAACGTGCTAAATGAAATCACCCATATTTTGAGTCTGTAGTTCTACCACTACAAAACTCTGAACATCAGTACATTCCGTGATGCTATTAAGGCATCTGACCTGAAAATTAACTTTATTATGATACAGCGGGGTGGCAATTTGGAAAAGCAATGTCCTCCATATAGTCTCCATTCATTTTGTTATTTCAGGATACCGCAAATGGAATTTCCATTGTAGATGTTTTTAAAAATATCAGTAATGACTAAATGTGTTGTCTTTCTGGGTTGTATGAATAAACATCATTATCTGGAACAGAATACAGTGGGAGGGCTTCCTGAAAAAACAGCTATTTACCCTGGCACCCTTATCTTTGTAGCTCTGACTCTTTCTTCTCTGAAACACTTCTGGAGTAAAACAAATCCTGGTGGAACAGGTTGCTTGTTTAATGATGTGTATAAACAACTCTCTCCCATTCAAATATCCTATAAGTCACTAGAGAAATAAACTCACAGTGATTGGCAAAATGCAAACATCTGTTTCTGAAAAGGGTACTTGTCTATGAGTTCGACACCAGGGCTCCTCACTCCCTTATTTTCTTTATGATTAGCATGTATGATGAAATACCTGCTTCATCCATAACCAAACTATTCCATTTTTTCCCTCTTTAGGAAATTCTCAGTACAGCCAGCAGCAGGCAGGATACCAACAGGGAGCTGCACAACAGCAAACGTATTCCCAGCAGCAATACCCGAATCAACAGAGTTACCCAGGACAACAGCAAGGATATGGTAAGGAAACTGTCACTGACCAGTCAAGTGTTTGCAATACTTCAACCCGATGTCTCCATTCCTAATCTAAAACATGGTGTAAACTATTTTATTGATTAACCTTGGACATCCACATACTATAAATAGCCAAACAGCATAGCATGAAAAGGGATTCTGGGCAGTAACATCATTAGTAGAGCACTGCATTTCATACTGTTATGTTAGCATCCTGAGTCCTCTCTCTTGATAAATTGAGAAAATTACCCAGTACACGTGCCTCATGTTGACTTCCTGACGAGCATTGGTAGGAGGTCACTGTATGTGTTCTCAGGCCTCCTACACAGCAAATAGTTCTGCAACTGGCATAAAAAATAACATCAACAATCTGGAGAATCACTTCTCCCTCACTTAAATTTCTTGCAATGCCATATTAATCCTTGGTAAACTTGGAACTGAGGTGAAAAGAAAAATGTGGAAGTGATTTGAACATTCAGTTAACACTGGCACAGGGTTTTGGAACCATTCTGGTCACCAGGAGCTGTGATCCCCATCGTCATCAAATTAAGTCTGATGGCTGCCTTTGAGTTCTCTGGACAGCTGCATGCATCCGAGTCTCTGAAAGTGAGTAACCATATCAGGTTATTCAGCACAAAAACAGGCTGGAGAGATTGGGAATATTCTAAATACTAGCTT
The DNA here is from genome assembly GCF_011077185.1 of Oxyura jamaicensis. Taxonomy (NCBI): domain Eukaryota; kingdom Metazoa; phylum Chordata; class Aves; order Anseriformes; family Anatidae; genus Oxyura; species Oxyura jamaicensis. The sequence goes on from NC_048912.1 coordinate 12,386,135, forward strand.
CCAGGCAAAGGATTTCCATTAAACCCCAAATTCAGGTTTTTAATGTTAACATTTGGATTCCTCTTTCTAAAGATGCAGAATTTGCTAATTTTCCTCAGGTTTGTAATGTTTGACACTCCAGACAGCTGCAGTACTCTGCTCCTGTTCTGTTTTTGCAGGGGGAAGTTGTGGCTGGGAGCTTATTGATGCTTCTCAAAACCGTAGATTCAGGGTAACATTTTGGAAGACCTGAGAAATATAGGATTTCCCAGAGGGATGTAGAACCAACTTGGGGAAGTCTAGGCAAAATGTACTCACAGTTCATACTCGTGAAGCTTACTTTATTGCCCTCACATTTTACATTTTGTTAACCGTAAGAACTTCCCATAGCAAATCAAGCCTTATTAATAGATTTCGTTGTCTTCGCAGGTCCTGCGCAAGGAGCATCTTCACAGTATTCAAGCTACCAACAGGGACAGGGGCAGCAATATGGAAGTTACAGAGCTTCTCAGACAGGACCATCCGCTCAGCAACAGAGGCCTTATGGCTATGAGCAGGTAAATCATCTAAATCTCTACTACAAGAAAGCAGATTTATCTATTAACTCCTCACATCAATATATCTGTTAATTTGGTGCAGGCATATTGGTGATACTTGGGTGGGTCTTCCAACATTAATAAACCAACAGAAAATGAACTCACTGTTTGCAAACCTCTGATATGTTATTCTCCAACATCTTTATTTCTCTCTTTTTTTTTTTTTTTATAGGGACAATATGGAAATTATCAGCAATAAAAGAATATGATCCCGTGTCAGATTCATTTCAATAGTATATCCATCTTTTGAACTGGATGTACCGACAGTTTTGATTAATTGTAATATGTTGGTTACCCCTTAGCACAAAGCAGCGTCTGTATGTGAACAGTGTTCATTTCATGCTGGATATGAAGCAGTGCACTACTGGTAACAAGACAATGCTTTAATGGTTTGATATTTGGTGCTGTGTATAGTACTGTATGTTGATACAATGCAGAAGTTTTTAATTTCCCCCCCCATTCTTGATGTTTCTAAATAGCTTTAGGATCATTTGATCACAGTTGTGCCCCCATTCTGGAAGACAGCCAGGCTGTTTGGCATTCTGGCTAAATACAAAGCCATTCAGTCATATCTCAGCCCCGGGAAATATCCTACGGTAGGTCATTGGTCTTTTTTTTTTTTTTTTTTTTTTTTTTAAACTAAATGCGTTATAGATTACCTGCCAGGGGCTGAAATCCATGGCTCTTAACTTTACTTCTTAAGAATAATAGGGAGGTTACGTTCCTTATGTGAAGACAGTTCCATACTATCTGATAAAAGTAAGACTAATTGCAATTTCTGCAATACCTACCAGAGTGAACTACCCAAGTCTTATAATTCAGTAATCTTCGTAAGTCCATGTTTTTATTGTAAACGGTACAGAAAGATGATCAAAACTTATATTGAAAGATACGTTAATCACTAGGGCCACATTTTATATATGCATATCTATAAACGAAGATATTTCTATTATGGAAAGAAAAATAGAAGGGAGCTCTGAGATCTGCAGTGTCAGCCTACTAGATGTCAATATTGCTTCATATTGTGCTTAGCTGAGAAAAACATCTGGCAAAATTCTGGTCTTAAATATGCTACTCCAATTTTTATTACTTGCATATATACATTTTCATGCCAAATTTCACAGGCGGGTGGCTGGCATCCTCCTTTATTTCTGATTCTCCCATAGCCCTTGCTCAGATTTTCCAGCAAGCATTATAACCATAAATATTGTCAATTTTATGGTTGACTGTTCTTACAGCTTACCATCATATTCGTTTTTCTCTTGTACCGTGACAGAAATAGTTCAGAAGAAAAAAGAAAAATCCTTTTTATTTATTTTTTCCCCAGAAAAGCAACTGATTTCAGCTTTAATTGTGAAACAATATACATATAGAGAGGGGAATTGTTAATGGGGTCAACCAGTGAGAAAATAACTATAGAGGGAGATTTTAGAAATACAAACTAGTGGTATGTAAAAGGCAGTATGAATAATTGAAGTCACTTCTGTTTTTATATGTCCTTATAAAGTGTTGAATAAAGCACTTAAAAAGTGCTTTTATAACTGCTGAATGAAGTAACATGTCCAAACTTCTCTGTGGCAAAAGGCTAGGATGATTATAGTCCGTGAGCAATTTTGAATAGCAGATTAATTGAAAATTTACAATGTAGAGTAAATTTGCCCTATGTTGTAAGATGTTCTCCTTTCATATATCTAAACTGGTGTATTTATGGGATTTTGAGTTATGGTACTTCATATTTTGAAAAACCAGGACCATGAGTAAAATAAATAAAAAAACCTCTCACTTCATTACATTTTTTTTTTTTTTTTCCTGTAGAGGAAATTTTTTTAACTGGACAGCTAAAGATCAATGTTGCTATCAAATGTGACAGCTATCAAATGTTGTCCAAGCACTGCCCTTGCAACATTAACATTTTTAATAACTGATAAAACAGAAGATATTTCTGGTCAGTCCTCATTTCTCTCATCTTTCCTGCTGGTGTTTTCATACAAATAAGTACTCTCAAATATCAAAGAACAGAAAAGAAATAAGATGGTTTTCTTTACAATATGTTAATATTACAGGTAGCCAGAAGAATGCAATATTGCTCTTTGCCAGCTTGGAAATATGCCTTTTTATGTGGTTTTTGAAAGTGCTGAAATACTTCTGAGAGAATACGATCAACGCTTAAAAGGAAACAGCAACATTACATCAATCTGAAATGTCTTACATTAAGAACTTCTTGAATGTTGTGTATATAATGTATTTGAAAGAGCACTTTGGAAATAGTTTGTACATTTATTTCCTAATTTATACATGATTTTGGTGTTAATATTTCTAATTGTTAATAACAAAACGTTTATTTAATGTGTTGTTCATTTTTATGTGTCAATGTGGAAACAAAGTGATGCCAGCATTTTGAATTCTCCCATTAACTGTATCATTTTCTGTTTTGTAATACAGAATGCTTGACAATTGTTTAGGTTAAAAATTATCTGGAAATGAAGTTGGTGGTGCTTTTCTTACGACACAGACTTTTTGAGGGGAAACCACAGAGGGCAATGGGGAATGCCTTGGGGTCGCACCCACTAGGTGCGCCCAGAGGTTGTCCCAGCTCCAGCGCTGAGGGCGAAGGGTGGATGCCTAATTAACGCCCAATTAACGATGGGTGGGGCGAGGCGAGAGGGCTGACAGACTCAAGGCGACCCCCGAGGCAGACAGCGACGCCCGGCGGCACCCTCACGGGCGTTATGTCGGTGTCGCGGGCTCGCTGTGAGGGCAGCGGCCGCCGGGGCGGGGCTGAGGGGCGGTGGCGGGCGGTGCCTTCCCGCCTTTCCTTCCCTCAACGGCCGGGGCTGGGGCAGGGGCGGGCCGCGGCTGCGCGTCCCGGCCGTGGCGGAGCCATGGCGCTGTGTGGGGCCGTGGCGCTGCCCCGGAGCGGGGCTGTCCTGGGCGGCCGGGCCGCTCCCCTCCTGGGGCTGCTGCTGCTGGGGAAGCCGGCTTTCTCCACAACGCGCGTCGCGTGCGGGAAGAACAGGCGGCTGAGGCAAAAAAGAGCCATTTCGGAAAGGAAATTGGTAAGTCCTGAGGTAAACGGCGTGCCTTGGGGGGCATCAGCTGCTGGGCTGGCTACGCTTTGTGGACGAGATCTGCAAAGTGCTCCTCCCTCGTGTTCTTCTGTTTTGGTTTAGAATTTATTATTTCCGAGTGATCGATACGTCACTTTCAGTTCGCAGCGTTAGTTTCCCGTCTTGCCGTATGGTGGTGCCAAATACTTCTCTAAGAGAATATTTTTAAGAAATCACAGAGCATAACGTGACCGGAGTTATGCGAGAGTTCTGTACTTTGGCAGTTGTTTAGCTTGGTATCACAATGCTTCTTTATCCCACGTATACTGTTTAGGATATTTAATTAGCAAAAACCTCCTGTGCTGACAGGAAAGCCGAAGCATGGTGCAGAACAGTTGGTTTGCCAGAAGTCAGATACCAAGTTCGTGTCAGAAATAGGGCCAAAACCTGGAATCCCCTCCATTCTCTTCATTTTTGCTCACTAAGCAACTGGTTATGATATATATTACAATTAACTCCACTTATTCTATTTGCAAATAAGATTATTCTTTTTCTTTATAATAGTTTTCTTAATTGTTAAAAGATTGAAGTTTGCATTACTTTCATCACGTGGTATAGAAGGCAGTGAATTGCTGTGAGAACATCTCTCCCCCACAGGCACTATGTCCTCTTTGTAAATTCTAGTTCCATTTAAAAAGATTTTTTTTTCCATTTTATTTTCATCTGTAGGAACACAACTAGTGGGTGATTCTGGTTTGTAATGTGGTAGTCCTCTTAAGCTACCTGTGTTTGCAGTACGTAACTGCATTAAATAGATACTTTCTCTGTTATTAGCGCTCCTAATGTGAGTTCTGCACTTCTGGTATCTGAGTTGCTTTATTAGGTTATATCAACATAGCCTCTGGCATGTACTTGCAATGTTTTAAGGTGGTTCTTAAAAACACTTGAAAACTAAGATATGATTTTCTACAGTGTTATCCTTAGTAGGCTGTATTTAAGTGATCTGTGAATGACATCAAAGATCTTTTTCACCTGTTCAGTGGAACTTGTCATGACAGAAAACAGCAGGTCTGTGCATTATTAAATTCTGTAGAACAGTCAGCTTGCTGGAAGATGACTCTGATAAACTGCACTTACAAGGTACAAACCTCATCCTCTTTGCAGACACGCTATTTTGTGGATCACCGGAGAGTGCGTGTGGTTGGAGGACAAGGAGGAGACGGAGGTCACTCCTTCTATAGTGAACCTCGAAAAATATTTGGAGGTCCTGATGGTGGAAATGGGGGTGATGGAGGTCATGTTGTTTTGAAAGGTAAAAGTCAACAAATCTGTTTTGTCTTCAGTTGTCTTAACACCTTACTCCCCCAGTTGAAAAAAAAAAAAAAAAAGGAAAAAAGGCAATTTCTCTCTAAGCTGCCTTTGTTTTTTATTCTTTGTCCTGAGCCATGGTAAAAAGGACATAAATGACACCAACAGCCCTAGGAGAGTCTCTAGAAAGCATTTAAAAAAACACAGTACTTTGCAGAAGTTTTAGTGGCTGGTACCTGACTGTAATGATAACCCAACAAATTTTACTCTTAAGCTAGATAAAGCTGCTTCTGCTATCACCCTCCTGCAAAATCTGCTAATCTGGAGAATGCATTTTCCAGAGAATTTTGTGGTGGTTCTGTCCATTTTGGAATGGCCAGCTAATGAAATGCATTGTTAACAAACCTAAGAAGATAAGTAAAGGCAGTTAAACTTCATCACAAATTAACATCAGTATTCCCTGATATGTGCTGTTGACACAGTGAATTGGATATTCAGAAAGGAAAGAACAGCTAAGAGGTGGTTCTACTTTGCCTGTTCTACTGAAACACCACATTTGAGATCCATGTGTTTTGCTTTACAGCCGACCAGCAAATGAAATCTCTTTCTTCAGTCCTCCCTTTCTATCAGGGTGTTCATGGAGGGAGAGGAGGAAGCAGAAACTGTTACGGAGCCAATGGTGCAAGTGTGTATGTTAAAGTAAGTTCTGGCTGCTATGTTAGCTTTATATTGACATTGTTGATTTTCATGGTGGATGGGAGAAAATTCTGGTATACATTTTTACAAGGAGCCTTGTATGCTGTCTCTGCAGGAACAGGGCTGGTTGACACACAGGCAGATCAAACTGCTGTAAATTGTTCATCAAAATTAGACTTCTGTGGAAGGTACATCAGACTAAAATGCTGTCCTGACTTGTTCTCTCTTCTGGGATGATATGCCTAGAGAAAGCAGAACACAGAACTTGTTAAGTAGGAGCGTACTTACTTTCTTTCATATATTTATCTTCATTGTGCCCATTTTGGTGCACACCTTCAATATGTTTGTAAGCTCATTATTGTTGTTAGGCTTCTGTGCTTAAAAGGAGAGAAAGTGGCTTACAGTACCATTGACATTTTAATGAATTGCAGTCTGACAGTTCTTGCAGTACACTTCTTTTTTGGGTTCTGTCAGGTGCCCAGCATGAGAACACAGGAATAACATTCAACAAATCTGAAATTAGCTGGGTCTGCTGAAGGCAGCTCTGCTGCAGGGTTTGCAAGGATTACACTGAATTACATGTCCCTTCATTTTAAGGTCCCTGTAGGTACATCGGTTAAGGAGGACGGGGTGGTTGTAGCTGACCTCACGCAACATGGTGAAGAGTACGTTGCAGCTTATGGAGGAGCTGGAGGGAAAGGGAATCGCTTTTTTCTTTCCAATGAAAACCGAGCTCCAATGTTGTTCACTCCAGGAGAGCCAGGTCAGGAAAGGGTGCTCCATCTGGAACTCAAGACAACAGCTCATGCAGGACTGGTGAGCGTAGCAGTGGTTTTTCAACTTCCTTAGCGTTGTACAATGACATTTGACTGAAGAAATAATGTGTGGTAACCTTTTTGTTAACCTTTTGGTTTGCTTGTTTAGAGATGCAACTTGATGCTTTCTTGCTGATGTTTGGTAGAAGGGTGTCCAAAGTGATTTGCAGAGCTGTCACTGTCTTGCTATGTAATGTCATCCTACTTCTGCTAAAATCAACAGTATATGTAGAAAAGCAATGCTCAAGATTCACCAGTGATTAACAGATTCACTGATGATGTACGGCAGGCTTTGCAAAATCTGCAGATGGACAATACACTGTGGAGAACTCTTCTAAATTAGCTTTTGTTTTCTTTTTTTTTTTTTTAAAGAAAAATATAAAGTTATAGTTAATACTCATATTTTTCTTTTTCAGATATTAAACATTTGACTTTGTTAGTTCTAGGCTTAGCATCCTCTGAAACACAAATACCATTTAGACATGAGTGCTAAGTCAATTTAGGGCTTAAACTGATTTTGTATTTAAGTATGGAAACGTTTTGACCCCGTTTGGTAAAACCGTTACAATCACGCATTTCTGCCAAGTGTTATTGCTGTTGTTCAGGCAAAATAGCTGTCTAGTCTAGAATAATTTTACAAATTTATTTAGAGTAAGAGTTAGCGTTGGTGGATCAAAACATCTAATTCTATGTCCAGCTGGACACTCAGTGCCAAAAACGTGAGAAGTGGCTAAATTTGGAAATCTGATAAAATTCTGTACTTTATTTCCTCTGGCAAGTATTCAGTGTGTTTGACATCAGTAGATGGGAGAATCTAAGATTTGATCTACTTTCATCTAGAGGTTATTGGCCATGTGTGTATTTGTGGTACGTCAACTCTAGGATATCCCAGAGTAGCTTCCTTTGTAGGATAGGTTTGTTTAAATTCTTGTCGTCTTGGAAGGCCAAGTTCTTGGATATCAAGACTGAGAGCTGTAAGATTGCAGACTTGTAATCATCCTGGTTAGTTACAGGTCAAGCTACATTACTGAACTGGTTAGGGACAAAACTAATTTTGAATTATTTTGGAAAATAATAAATCACACAATCAGAAAATAGGTAAAATATGAACTGCAAGACAAAGCCATAATGTTTTTTCAGGGTAAAAGATTTTATGGTATACATTTTTGACTCAGAACAAAATAAATACGTATTGCGTGTGCACAAAAAATATAATGTGATCCTTCTGTGTTTTGACCTTTTTAGTATTTATGGGAATGAATAAGAGGAGTTAGGAAAAATAAAAAAGGAAACCAAGTTGCTTTTCAGAAGCAAGAATGCAAAATTAGTGTTATATTATTGCTAGAAGAATCTTTCCACATCTGCAAAAGCTTACTTTTTTTTCCTCTCCTTTGTATTAGCCTAAAACCATGGCTTTAAATGCTTGTATTCCAGGTGGGCTTTCCCAACGCTGGGAAATCATCGCTGTTGCGAGCCTTGTCCAACGCGAAGCCAGCAGTGGCTGCCTACCCATTCACAACCCTAAACCCCCACGTTGGCATTGTCCACTATGAAGACTACGAACAAGTGGCAGGTAAAAATTACAGGACGCTGTCTGTACCTTGATAGCAGTTTGTGTCAGGTGGGTTTATCTTTGAAATGCTGTAGGAGGAAGTTTAGCAATTCTATTGAAGTCCAACAGAAATAGCAAGAATTCAAGCTTAATGTAGCTGAAAACAACTGAAAGCCCATTTGTCATTCACTTCTACGTGCCCTTAATATCAAGCTAGCAATCTGAATCCTGTCTTCACTGGCATAATCTAAATCTGGGGGTTGTAAAACATGATAGCCAGACCTAACACGAGGTATGCCCTGGTATTGATTCATTGAGATGTCATTCTAAAAGTACTTGCACTGGACAGTGAAAGACTTTGTTGTTGTTGAATGTGTTCAATTCACTGTGAAATTTCTCTCACTGTAGTTGCTGACATTCCTGGCCTAATAAGGGGTGCTCATCAAAACAGGGGCCTCGGGGTGGCCTTCCTAAGGCACATCGAACGATGCCGCTTTCTCTTGTATGTGGTGGATCTCTCTGTGCCTCGGCCGTGGATTCAGCTGCAAGATTTAAAATACGAACTGGAACAATACAAAAATGGATTGTCGGAGAGGCCGTGTGTTGTCATAGGGAATAAAATTGACCTTGCTCAGTCCAGGATTAATCTCCCACTGCTTAAAGAGCAGATAGGTGACCGGGTCATTGCATTGTCTGCGTTGACAGGAGACAACCTAGAGGAATTGTTGTTGCATTTGAGAGAACTGTATGACATTTATGTGAAGACAGAACAATCACGAGGGCAAAGGCCAGTCAAGTGGTAGGATACAGAACTACTATGAACTCTACTGGAAGGAAAAAAAGTCATTTGGTTAGGTAATATCTGTGTGTAGGTGTTTTTTTTTTTTTCCTTCCTGGTTGTATTTTCTTTGTTTTTAATGCATTGGACACAGCTCGTGGATATGTTTTGGAGTGCTTCGTTGGAAAGTTTCACCTCTGAGGTGTCTCAAATGTTTTCCAACAAAGTTTGAAAGTTTACACCATGATGGACGTTCATTTGGAAACTGGGATTTTGTTTGGCATTAGGTAATTAATTCTGGAAATAAAAGAATATCTGGTGAAAATTACTGAAATTCACCCGCTGCAGGATATGTTGGCTGTCTGTCTGAATTGGAATGATGCGAAGTCTCAATTTTTGTTTGTCAAAGATTATAAAATAAAAATAAGATGGTCCTTCCTGTCTGTTTCTGTACCATAACTCCTTTTAGTTGTCTCAAACTCTTCTTTTTTTTCCCTCAGAGGAGGAGATACAGGTATTTAGCCTCTTGGAGGAGCAATGTGGTGAAACAGCTGCAATTAATGATTGACATTATTTCCTCATTAGCATAAATAGCTATCTTTAAATGCTGGCAGCAGCTAAATAGGTGTATAAACTAGCCACAGAACACTCATCAGACACTCAGTTCTGAGCTCTCTAGTTTCCTTGAGGAATCTTAAGTAATGTTCTGAGAAGTCTTAGGTTAGATATTCCAGCCACAAGAACAATGCAGTACCTCAAAGATTTAGTGTTGGCTTTTTTTTTTTTTGACTATCATTCTTTCTACTGTATCACCACTAGTGGGAATTACTGTGTTTAAAAACAAAACAAAACAAAGTTGTAGTGCTCCTCTAACTTCTTTCTTATGTGCACTACAGAAAAGGTGATAATTCTGTTTCTGTCACTTTGCACATTTTATTTAATTTCATCTCATATGCCTTATTAATGCATCTGAACGGTGCATCCTTAAAACGCTGGCTTTCTTGGCTTTCATGGATGATGTCTTTTTTTTCCCCCATAACTCTTTGACTATGACTGCAGTCTTGTTCAATTTCAGTATTAAAACTTAACTTCTCCTGCTGTTGGGATCAGATCTGTGATTATGACTGAGTTAGAACCAACAGTGTGTAAGAAAGCAAGTACATGCCCCTTCTTGTTAAGAGCAGCAGGTTTTTATTTTGAACTGCAAGGTTGACTCAAATGGTCAGATTCTTAAATTAAAGAAGATTGTCAGAATAAGTAATTATGTCTCTTACCTTCCCATTCTGCGTACTTGTATCTGATCAGATGTGAAAAGCAATCTATGCATCATAAGCAATGATATATTTATAAATACGATCAGGGAAGAAATGAAAACAGAAGTATTAAATCCCAGAGCTGCTCTCGTGTTTTGTTTCCTACTTGCTTCATCCCAGGGATTTCCCAGACTGACTTAGGTGGAAGTGAATATTCACTTCTGTCCTTCCGACTGGTTTTGTGCAGCGCTTTTAGGCCTCACTGGTTTTCTTTTCTATTCGTGTATGCTTTTCAGCCACATTTAATAAAACCCAAAGATTGTCCAAACACAAAAGCTGGGGAAGTTGCTTTGCAGGCTGTTCAGTACTTACAGGTACTCAGCTCTCTGACTGCATTGTAGTGTTTTGCCGTGTTTGGGAATGACAGAGACCATTTTAAAAGCCCCTGTGCTCAAAGAAGCTTTCACACTGCCTTCCTAGCACTCATGCAGCCTTAGCGCTGAGAGTGGAGAGTGTTTTGTGTAGTGATGTGCAAACAGCGCAGCGGGATGCTAGGCAGCTTAACAGAATGCCCTATTGATCGTGTAATTGGTTTCTTTGTTCTTAACGTGTTCAGCCACCTGTTCTGAGATGACAGACCAAGTTCTTCACCACAGGCTTATAAGTTTCAAAGAGGTTTTACAGGAGCGCGTATCCCTTCATCTGTTGATGGAAAGTGCCAAATAGCTCCAGCGTTGTTCGCTGGAACAACTGTTTGTAGGGGCTCGAACTTTCTGTAGCCCATACAGATCTCTGTCATGGTAAAGGTCCCTAAGTTCATGCCAACCAAAAGGTGTGACTGCGTGCTGCTCAGCCCAGCGCAGTTAACAGCTTAGCTCACCTTTCTCCATAGTGCTCCTTCCGCAATAGCATGAAGATCTCCTGTAAATAATTCTTACGTGGTACAGAACTGAGGAGTAACCTCTGTTTCTGCTGAAAATAAGGCATTTACAAAGGAAACTCATCCCACTTGTAGGAGAAGAGGGAAAAAAAATATTCAGATTAACTGGGTGAATGGTTTCAGAGAAGAATGGTGAGCTGCAGGCTTTCTTCCCCCTTTTGGAGGGGGAGCATGTTCTTTTGGTTTGTTTTAGGTTTTGGAGAGGTTTCGGGGACTTTCTTCCGCATGACTTTCCCTAAGTAGCTATTGCTTTCCTTTACTGAAACCTTTGATGTTGTCTGTGCTTCTCAAGTTGATGAGAGGAAAGAGATGGGGGATTTTTTCTCATTCTGACAATAGGCCTTATTTTAGTGCAAATTGAAGCTCAGTCTATTTAATATTTCATAGAGAAGCTTGAACCATAATTGAGTTTAGCACTTTGCAGTTCTAGTACTCCTCATCTTTTTTGATACGATTTTTAGTAAATGATTACAGGAGTATTTTAGAGGTAATTGTTTTTCTATATTTATTTGTAATCTTCTCCCCCTTTGTAGGTTCATGGAAAGTGTGGGTAGCATCAATTGAACAGAAAAAGAAATACTGATGTAAAAACACAAAAATGATCACACTTTTTAAACATATGGTTATTGAGGACACACTGCAGTCCATTATGTAAAATGTATTGGATCGGTGTGTTTAAGCATGGCCTGTTTTGCAGTCTGCTTTACTTAGGGTGTTTTGTTATGCACTTTTTAGTGTAGCATGTTATTTTTAAGGTAAAGCAGGATGTCTTTGCAATGAAGTGAGCTGCCAGCAGTAAAAGTGAGACTTGCTGGAACTGCACTTAGCATTTCTGCTCAGGGTCTCAGCAAGGGCCAGGAGATGCAGGAATGATACCAGATACAGTCTGATAATATGTATGCCTAGAGGTGTGATACTGAAGCAGCAACAGTAGGTTTCCACTTGCTTGAATGCAGGGATTGCGCACCTGTTGCTTACATAAAGGTTATCAAAGACTAAAGTATAAAGTGGCACCAAAACAGCCCCCAGAATGAAGAAAAGAGAAGGGCAGTAATCAGTGATACAAGCAAATGGAATTCCTAGCAGTCAGAAGCACCTGTATAGATAATTTGTTGGTGGTTTTTTTCTGAGGTGCACCCAGATGTTCCATGTTACATCTGCATCAGACTTCTTGTTCTGTTTTGCCCTGCTCGTGGCCAGTCGGTGGGCTGTAGGGCTGGGACCTAGTGGTATTCTGAGCTGTGGTCTGCCTGTCCACCCTCCTGTGTCACAGTTGTTTGGAGTGGAGAAACCTGAAATGGGAGAGAGGCAAACAGGCAGTCTCTGAAATGTCACAGGAGGGATGTGGGATAAAAATATGAAAAGACCCCACAGCACCTGAAATTCTGAAAAGGGCTGTGGTTGATGAAAGGTGAATAGAAAATGGTGCTGCTCTCCTGGGCTGAAGAGCTTTGCTGTTACTACCAGTGAAGCTGGGTTACTATCGCCTCTCTTGATTTATTGTAACAATTTATGAGGTCTGGGGACAGGGGGAAGGCTACCAGAGGTATCTGATCTCATTTGGTCTCAGGTTTTCATTTTCTGTTGCAAAGAAAAGGTTTTAAACTTACTTTTTTCATTATTGTGTATGTATTAAGTAACATTTCTTCCTAGTGATTTTTATTTTTAAGCAAATTTGTGATAAGTGAATACTCTTCTACGACTCAGGCGTGTTTAAAGGCCTGTAACCTGTTTGTTTGTTTGCTTTTGTTTTTTATAAACAAACTGACTCAAATTACAGATTTCCAGGAGTGGCTATGAAACAGATACAAGTGGTAGTAGAACAGGACTTGGTCATGGTTTGTACAAACATTTACCAACAACTGGTTGCAGAACACCAATCGAAGTCCTTTGCTGTCTTAAAATCACGTTGCTAAATGAGCTCCTTGGTATGCTGACACCTGTAATGTGAAGCTAATGCTGGGGCCAGAGGCTTGGTGTGATGCAGGTGTGCAACTCAAATTAATCATTAATTGAATGGCAGGTGAAACATAAATAGGGGGCAGAAAGGTCTGGAATGCTGTTGTTTTGTATGAACTGTGAACTCTGCAATGGAAATTAAAAGACAATGAATAAATGTTTTGGTTTAATCACTGTAAGGAAATCATTGCTGTGTAAAAATGGACTTTTCCTAGCAGCAAGATAACCTTTAGATAGGGAGCTCTTATTTTGGGGGGCACGCTAGTCTGTAATCTGCAGATTGTTGTCTTGCATAAAGGTTGTGAGAGACTTTAGGGGAGAGGTAATCGCCTTTATTGGACCTATTGCACAGCGTGCACAGGGAGAGCTGGTAAGCTTTGAGCTTAGCATCTCTTCAGTGGGTCTGCAGCCCTGTCATTTCCTTGGAAGTTGTATTTTGTTTTTAAATGGATGGGGATGTGGATTACTTCTGTTAACGATGAAATTCATCACCACTGTGAAAATGGCTTTGGTATAAATTAAAACTTCACCCCGATACTGCTGTGTGCCTGGCCTTTAAAAACCAGCTTTGTTTTCTTCTCTCTTCTATGCTGCAGTTGCCAACGCTGTTCCCCATTAACAAGTTTCCCCATCTTGTTAAACAGGGATTAATTGTGCCTGCACTACAGAGGTCTGGAAAGACTGAAGTTATTAATATTTGGAGGGCAGCTTATATATGTGTGCCAATAATGATAAGGGATGATTTGGTAACTCTTGATAATAGAACAAAGCTACCTTCGGGCTGCACTCCTGATTTTTCTCTGTGCAGTTCTGAGATTTATTATGTGGTATGTGCCCATTTTTCTGAGGTATAAAGCATAGCTGGTAGGACAAAGGCAGGGAGATTTTTATCGAGCTTGTTTTAATATTGAGATTGTGTTTGTCCTTCATTTTTCCACAGAGAGTAATTTTTCATCTCCTCTTTCCTCATTGAAATAGAATTGTCCAAGGAGACCTTAACAGTGTCTGATGCCTTATCCACCGGGTTTGCTGGTTTTGTTCAGTTTGTTTGTTTGTTTGTTTGTTTTCCCTCTGCCTTAATTTATCCGAAGTAGCACTTGGACTCTTTGAAGTGTGCATTCCTTGCGAGGCGCTGTTCTTCCTGTCACCAGGATGGAAGTATTCCCATGTTACGTGTAGATTTCGCTGGAGCGAAGACAAAAGGCTAGCCATGCTACTAAACCATATAATTACGGTTTAACAACTAGCTCATCTCTGCGTGCTCAATTTCAGTAAGAGGTAATGGTATGACTGGTTACTTTGTTACAATTCATTTTATTCTGGTAATATTCCATTAATTTTAATTGGAGTCACTCTGGCATAATGCATTGGTGACCCAGGCCCAGGTTGTTGGTTGTTTTTGTGGGTTTTTGTTTGCGTTTTTCCTTCAAAATGCAGCACTGCAGTGTGCTCAAATGCCGTCATTTTGTCATGGTTATTGGGTAGAATAAGACACACAAAACATGAAGAGTCTTGTGCTTATTCACATAGGCTGAAAATGTTTTATGCAGATTAAATCACCTTTCAGAAATGCACTTAGATCCAGACATATTAGCAGTGATTGAAAAGCACACTTAAAAAACTACCTGCAGAACAAATTATCTCCTGTTATTCAAATCCTTAGTGGGTGCCTTTTAGTTTTGTAACCAGAGAAATGCACAGCCGATAAAATGCTGACTCTTCCCTATGCATTTAGAAAACATAAAGGGCTTTGGATTGGTTTTACCGTGGAAAAGCTTGGTCATAATTTTAAAGATTTTTCATTTGAATCTTGACATTTGGTTCCTCGGTGCTTAATTCCCATTGAAATTGGAACATCACTGTTTTCCAAAGACATGTGAATCCCCACCCAGTACATCCTTTGTACACACACTAATCAACCATTGATAGAAGTTAGCTATTCATTGTCTAAATCTAGATAAATTAATCTTCCACTAAAAGTGGAAAATGCTTATGAAGAAAAATATTTGCATGAGGCAATGTAATTGCTAAAACACTGGTTGTCAAGAAGACATCTGTGATATTACAGATGAAGTATCCATATTTTGATTATCTTATTCATGAAATCATATTGTTTTGTGGCTATTCATTTCCTGTTGTTTTCCTCTGTTACAAATCAGGAAGATGAGTTTGGGCAGCTAGTTTGCTTTGTCCAGACAGGACACACATTTATCACATTTAAAAAATAACCTGGTAAAAGGTCACTGCATGAAATCAATGTTTTTACTGGATTATTTTAGAAAATGTTTATTTTCTTCATTTACCTGCCCCCACACCAGACATGTAATGGAAATTTAAAACATTGGTTCAAACTAACTATTATTGGGACAGTGAGCTCTGTCTAGAAAAACAAAACCTGATAAGAGTTGCTAAATGTAACTTCGGTGCCAACAGTTGTGGTTTTGAAGCTCACACGTCCATGTGATGAGTTAAGTCTGTGCTAGCTTTGAAAGGTCCATACAACCCCTCTAACCATCAATATACAAAACTTGTTTCATTTTTGTAAGTGAAGATGTCTCTGTTTCTATATCAACAGAAATTTTGCAGCTTCAATAATTTATTGCAGTCAGGAAAATGGCTTTGAGGGATGAAAAAATGATATTTTACATCCTACCTTTTCATTTTCATTTTTTTTTAATACAGTACCTTATGTTTGATTTATTAACCACCTTTTCCTGGTGGAAACTGAATCAGAGAAGACTGAGGTCCAAATCTAGGTGTAAGAAGCCTATGTCCCACTAAATTTTAGGAAATTGGTATTTAAATTTCCCCATGGATCTGTACCCTAGTGACTTGCAAAGTCACACAGGAAATGTGTGACAAGACAGAGGGCCTGGAATTTGGAAGAACTTGAGCGTAGTGCTAGCCCTGCAATAACACTATTTTTTATTTGTAGGAGCCTTGTACGAGCATAACTTAGAGCTGACCAGATATGTCACGTTTGTATTCGTAGCTTCAAAGCACTTCACCTAGGTGTTTACAGAGAAGCACAGAAATACCTGACTTACAGAAGAGGTGGCCGGTTGTGTGTGCTGCTTCACATCTGCCTTCCCCAGAACTGGCAATACTCCTGTGAGGTGTTATATTTCTTCAGTATCCATTTTGCTATATTCGGTATCCATATTTCATGGTATTGCAGCCCGTTTTAGCATTTAGGAGCTCTCTGTGAGCTGACTTCAGTATCTCCTATTTTTTCTGAAGGCATTCAGGGTTTTTTTCCGTGGTAAATAAAACTCGATTTGTAGAAGGGCAACAGTATTGCCACATCAACCTGTGCAGCTTATTAACTGGTGCTCCTAATTCATGTAAGATCTAAAGATAATGATTGCTTTTTTAATGCCTGCTAAATGTGTTCAAGTGGTTTATGAAACTGATCAATGTAGAACAGTTCTAGAATTGTATACTAAATCTAAATGAAGTTAGTGCTACATAAGTCAATTTCCTAATGTACTTAGTCTGGAACAAAACCAATAATACATTAAACTATCTGGGTCACTTCATTCATCACTTGATTAATGAGTACACAACTTGAAATTTGCTTTTAGTGAATATTCAGGGTAAAAAATACTAGCGTGAAAGTGGGAATGCTACCAAAGCCTCGGTGCTTCCATGTTAAGGAAGGAAATAATTACAGAGGGTCACAAATGTCATGGAATAAAGAATAAACTTGTTCAGATTTAGCAAATATTTTATGCTTGCTCTTTTTAATATATCAATTTTTCTTACACAATTTGGTAGATCCTAGCAAAACGAATACCTCTTTAGACACTGTTGTCTAGCTTGCATTTAGGCTAGCTAACATTCTTATTTTGGTTTGGTGTGGAGGAGGCAATTCTACTGTTGTATTATTTGCTGATTTCATACCCTGTCGTGCCAGATTTGTGAGTGGTTAATATTGATTAGAAAATGTCCTTATTTATGAATTGTGATTGAATGGCACTCTATAAAAGCGAGTACCTGGTGAATTAATTGCTGAGATGAAAACACGGTTACTCAGATGAGTTGGTCATAATGACCTTAAATAGCTGATTTCCACTTTCGGAATCTTTTGTTCAACACTTCAGCTGGGGCTAGCTCTTGAGATGAGTGAGAAAGGTTGTATTTCTAGTTTATTCCAAGGAAATTACTCAAACCTGTGTTTTTGGAAAGGATTTTTGAGATGGCCACTTCAAAACTGCTCAGGAGCCGTGTGGGATTTCTGAGGGGGAATTTCTAGGGGATTTCAGCTCCTTATGAACTGTTCTGCATGGGTTCTTCACGATGAGAATTTCGGAAGGGTTACGTTGGGCATTTTGTCCCTCTGAGGTTTCAATCTGCTGTGTTGCTCTGTACATGCAGTGACCATCATCCATGCATGTTTGACTTCAGTCTTTACCTTACTCTAGAAGGAGCTACGCGTCGGCCTTCTTCTGTCCGTGTGGTTCTGTGGAGCATTTTGCAACTGTTGTATAAAGTACCAACAGCAACAACAAAGGATCTCCCTACTTGTTACTTTCATGAAAGCTCTTGAATAACAGCTTAATTCCTAATTATGAGACTGCTTAACATAGGCTTCATGCAAGTATTATACATATTATTTTACCCCTGTATATTTTGAATACAAGCTGTATCAGAGATATTAAACAGTGCTTTAACTGTAGTGGTCTATTGAATTTGTGCTTTTTAGAGAGTAAATTATTTTCATAATGGAGGGTAATAGCTCTGCTTTGTCAATCCGTCATCAATTCATGAACACTGCAGGGTGTATGTGCAACCTCATGTTCAAGGAATTATATATGCAACTCCCGTCATTGTTTGTTGTTCAATAAACAGCTTCAAATGACTAAAGCTGTGTGTGAGCTGTTACTTAACAGCTAAAGTATTTGCCAGAAATGTCATTGCCCTTCTAGCAGAGAGCGTGTTGTTTGTGAATGCTCAGAGAGATATCTTGAATTGAGATTATTAACTACACAGCAATCAGTTTTCCTTCAGTGTTAATTGTGCTGCTGAATCCCGGGATATTGTGCTAAAAAGAATTCAGATGTCAATGCCACATCATGGATGCATTTTTGTGCTTAAAAGGACAGGTGTCAGCTTGCGGGCACAGCCTGCCTATAAAAACTGCTTTGTGCCATGAACTTTACATTTACGTGCACAGGATGGATGCTTGTGGTGTTTGTACACATATGCACCTCAGCTACCTACTGCCATGGCCCTGCCTTGCCATCTCTAATGTATGATCATTGTCTGGTATGGCAGGGGGGCCTAGGAATTCCTGGCAGGTTTCTGATGTATAAGAAAAGCCTTTACATTGCAACAAAAAGTCCTGCCCGGTGCATCTGAGTCACTTTTAAGTGGTATCAAGTTGTAGAATTTTACAAATGGAAAAATAATAGTCCTGTTCTTCCCCCACAAATGTGTATGCATAGCACTGCCGATAATGCTTGGTAATTGGATTAAATATTGGTTCCCTTTTATGCTCAGGCTGTGCAAACAGGTTGTAAATTATGGAGTAAAAGTGTGTGGTTTGTAAATACCTAGTAATAAGTAGTATTCATGCATCCTGGACTATAGCGCCAAAAGTGGTGCTGATTTAATGAGTCATAAGCATTCCTGAGCTCACAGGAGCGGGTTGCTGACAGACCTGGTTTTCCTGCCTTTGTGGTGTGTACAAATCTTCCTCTCCCCAGGTAGCGGTGGGATTTCAGAGAGTGCCCACGGTAGTTGAATATCTTGATAAAATTGTGGTAACAGGTCATGGATGATACCTTTCACCCTGCAGAATTCCTGATTGCTTTTCGTAATATAACATTGCCTTAATGCTGCAAATACAACTGTACTGGCAGAAAAATATGTTGTGCAAAGGTATGGAGGAAAAGGAGGTTTCCTTCAAGGATAAGGGAACACAGCAGTGTGACAAGCTTCCTGCTATCCCCAAGTACATCTGTGAAATCCTTCATGAGAAATGCTAGTTTTGTGGTGTCAGAAACCAAGTGAGCTTTTCCCTCTTTCGGCTCTCATCCAGGGTGGCTAGTGAAGTGTTTTCATTCTTGCCAGTGTTTCCTAGGTCAGAAGTAAAAATAATAATATAAAAATACTCCTTACTCTGTTCCATCTATTTGCAGAATAATATCAGTAGAGTGAAGGAGGAAGGTCTCTTTCAAGACCAGGTCCATATTTCAAAGTTGTAGCTGGTATCACTGCACAGGAGCTGGGGTTACGAAAAATTGATCCTCCCTCTTAGAAACCACATTGTTAAACTTCTCTCTATGAATGAAACTAACTTAGTGCTTTTCTGTCCTAGTTCTGTTATGAGATTGAATGTTTCCTTCCAAACATGGAAGGAAAACATTAGCACTCTTTCAAATCAAAACATAATCACATCTTTCTGATTTCAAAGCCTATCCCTCTTGGCAAGTCTCATTAATTATCCTGGACAGGTGTTTTTCAACAAAAGCTCTTCTTGCATTGTTTCTTCCTCTGTAGCCTCCTACACGAGCTAATGAAGCTTCAGTGATGCCTCTGGAACAATGCAGCAATTTATATAACTACAGGTTGGCGAGAACAAATAAGGAATCATACTTCAGGAAGGGCGCTGAAAAGAGGCTGTGGGAGCAAGGATTTTCTGTCTGTGGAAAGAGATATTTCATTATTGGTGATTAGGGAGGAAGCATCACAGGGCCAAAAAGAAAGTAGCTGTGCTGAAAAATGTTCTTTGATAGTTTATTGATATGCAGACACTGCTCTATGAAAGGACCACAGAGCTTGTTATTTTGCCCTTTACATCCTCTAGTTAATGGAGTGTAGATTTGTATTAAGAGAAGGGAGCTGACATTGCCTCCAAACAGGTCTTACAGTAAGTCATTTAGCCTGTTTCTTTAAAAAGCTCCTGAGTACAATTTAGAACTGCATGAATACTGTTTACTAACACTCCATGCATAAATTGGATCCTTCTCTCTGGAAATAGTTTGGTTTTTGGCTTTGTTTTTTTTTTCCTCTGTGCCTATGTACTTCCACAAATACTTGATGCATATTCGTAATTACAGCAAGTCATCTTTCATTATTTTTTTTTTTAAACAGGTCCTGTCTGCTTTTTTTTGTATCTAGACGATAGGAATTGGGCAACTTTTTTAACAGGTACGGTAGCAGAAAATATGTGTGTTTTGGTAGGTTAGTTGATGAGGAGCCCTGCGTTGCCTAATGGTAATGCTTTTTCACAGTTCATATTTGATTATGCCGAGATGCTCCCTAGGCCCTGCCTCTTCCAAATGCATATAGACATTTATATTCCGGACACTAAAAACCAGCAGAATTCCAATGCTCCTTTTACCGTATTTGAATTAGTCATCAGCTACCCTGAAACTTCAAACCAGCTGATAACATTCTGAGTATGAAAACCAGGCTCAGGTGTGACCTCACGTACAGGCATAAGTAGTTATTTCTCTTTTGTATTTGGCAAGGCAGGAGAAAGGAATGTAAGTATCTTCCCTGCAAAATCTGCCAATGAATAAAATCACTTTCAGCTAACTTTAGGTAATTATTAGAAGTCATCTTTTAGAACCACAGGATACAGACAGATAGAGAAGGGTTTTGATTATTACCTGCTATTTTGAATACCAGGTAAAACAGACAGAAACAATTCCTCCATCCTTTTCTTTAGGTGTAATTTAAAGTAATGTAACTTTTTTTTTTTTTTATCAGACTGAATGATCTAGTAGTCCTCTCTTTGTGAACGAAAGACGAGAAACACAGCTGGAAACTAGTCTCTTGTTCACGTTCTGACTTTGTCTTTTTTAGGCAGACTGGTGGATTTCATGAGTCACGGGAAGAGAGAAGGTTAATGTAATGTTTTCAGATCTAAGTTTCATGTAACATGCTCTGGAAAAGAACTAGAATTGGAAAGAATTAAGTGATATGCTCTCACCACCAACTGTGTGTGCTATCAAGAACCTACTAATCAGTGGTAAGCAAAATTCAGCTATTTCAGGAACTTCTAAAATTATTATTATTAAAGGAAAATGTATAGGCTTTAATTCTCTCCTCAGATAAAGCCAAAGATGTTTTACTTTCAGTTGGTTTTCATCGTTTCCAGCAACACCCTGTTTACCATAAAATACTTGGCAAGTTTTGTAGAAAAATACTTTATTGGGGTTCTCAGAAGGTAGCAGACACGAGGAAAGGTACAAGCAGGCTCAACAGTGCGTACTGGCAGTTCTTAGCACACTTACTTCAAAGCATATATTTTAATTCATATATAATGGGCTGACTGAACGTGTCACAAGACTGAAATATATATACAAAACAAGACTTAATTTAAAACCTGACTTCAGACAACAATATTGATCTACTCAGCAAATGTCACTGGAATAATAGTGATTTATTTTATTCCTAGCAACAGCCAAGAAACAGTTTGCTCACAACAGCAAAGTGTAATGGGCAATCACAACATCAGAAGCTTTTGGGTACTACCTTACAGCATTTGGCTTTCCATTTGTAAATGTAGTTTTCAGACTTAGGATTTTGAGCTTCCTTGGACAATACTGTTAAATCTGAGCATTTGCCATGGCAACTAATTATGTATTCGTATTACTATAGCACTGAGCAATGCCAGCAGAGATCAGGAGTTAGTCTTTCACTTTATGGTCATTCTGGCTCTGTTCCCAAAGAGGTTATAGACTACGTGGGTAATCATGATAAATTGTGAGATGGGAAGCAGAGATAAAATGCCCAAGATCCCCTGTTAAGATGGAGGATAGAGCCCTGGTCTCTTGAATCTGGTACTTTATCTGTGGAATTAGTTGACTCCTTTAAAAATAATAATAAAAAAATAAAAAAGGATACTTATGTTGCTTGGAACAGCTTGCCCAGGGTCTCCGTTCAAAGTAAGATGCTTTAAAAGAAAGCACGTGAGAGTTCTGGAGAGCTTGCTGAAGTTAAGAGGTCTGAAAATACCTTAAAAAAATGGAATGCAAACTTCACTTCTCACAGTACTTGTCATTTGGTAACGTGTTGCTGACAGAATAAATATCAGGTCCTGCAGATGAGACTTAGAAAGGTCTTTGGGTCACAATGAGGGAGAGCCCATGGAGAAGCTGAAACCATGCTGACACCTTTCCTATGGGCACAGCAGCCCTGTTCGTCGAGGCTGTCAGGGTTCCCACCATCCTGCAGGGCTGGTGACTGCTTGTTGCTCCTGCTGCATGCCCTCGGGTTGGTGGATGCTGCTCACGTTGTGGTGCTGTGCTGATACACGTAGTGCAGGGCACAGCCGGTCCAGCAGCTGACAGTCAAAAGGGGGAAAGGCAGACAGCTGCTGCAGGACACAGGGCAGTGCCTGAGGAAGGACAGCTTCTGAGAGAGGAGAGGAAGCTTTGCAACTGAGGCAAGATGGGCGAGGGTCATGTGGAGGAAGAGACAGGAAGCTTTGGCAAAGGGCAGGAGAGAAACACACCCGTGTATCGTGGGAGTAAGGGCTGGTGCGTGGCTGGACACAAAGGGAATCAGATCTGTTTTGAAGCAGGAAGTAGGGAATGCCAACAGAACGCTTCAGGATACCTGGTGCCCCTAAGTCCATCTGTAAGCTCTTTGTGGCAGAGATTTGCCCCTTCTTGGGGAGTGGAAGGGGCATCTATTGCAGCACCACGTGCAGTAGGGACCCAGCTTATGGCTGAAGCTGCTGTAGTAGCAATGATAAATGAGGTGGTTTTCTTTCTGAGGTCTATTCTTTTCTTTCCATATAATCATGTGATACCTTAAGTGTAAACTGTAGTTTAGTCCAGTGGTTTCAGGTTAGATACTTATTTTAACAAAACGCTGTGGCCACTCAGGCTGACTAGGTGGCAGCAGAGCTCTTTTGTGCTCTTTTGTGCAGGTGTAGGATGCAGATTTCACTGTCTGTGATTAATGTAAAAAAATAATTTAAAAAAATAACCGCCTTACCCTTCTATTCTGGTTGTTTCTGTTGGTGATGAACTAGAGTGATTTAACAGTGATCTCGCTGCTGCCTTCCTCACGTGTGCCAGACCGGTGGCCCTGGCTTCTTAAAGGAAGCAAGCTACAGTACTTTTCTTTTATAAAAACCGATGTTACAGAAGGCTCTTCTCATCCACACACAGGGCTAGCTTTACTTCCAGCAGTTCTGGAGAGGATCGTGAGGTTGGATCTTTAGCTTCTTCGGACAGAGGAGTTTAATAAAAGCTCTTCTGAAGCTGTAGTGACAGAGAGGGTATAGGACAGGGTTGATAGCTGAGTTGATCCACAGCAGCCAGAAGGAAATCTCATACCAGTAATCAGAGATGCAGTGGCCATGGCAGCCAGCACGGATAATCATGAGGAGGGTGTATGGTGCCCAGCAAATCCCAAAAATGCCCACAATGATTGCCAGTGATTTGGCCACTCTCTTGTCTCTAGAGAGCCTGAAGCGTTGAGTCATGCTCTGGGAGACTATCTTCATCCGCTTCTCTAAGGACAGAGTGCACGCTGAATTTTTACAGCTTTTCTTATTGCAACACTTGGGTTTCCCAGAGCTCCCTGAGCTCGGTGTCTGCAGGTCTTTTGCACCAAGGCTGGCAGTGGCGGCTGCTGCTTGTGCTTTGCTCTTAGAGAGGTTGAGGGTTTCAGCGGGCTCCTTCTGCTCCCACTTACAGCATTTCAAAGAAAGCTTTGCTTCTGGGCTCATTTCCATCTCTTCAGCAAAGGATTGGTTGTGCACTTCATGGAAAATATCCAGGCGTAATTTGGTGCGCTTCTGTATGTTCAGGTAAATGCTCAGGTTGAAAAACATTACACTGATGAAAGGGGTGAAAAACTCCAGCGTGGAGGCTGTCATGAGAAAATACCAGTTGTAGAAAAATTCAGCATAGCATTCCCCGGTGGGTATGATACTCTGGCCCGAGATATACTCCCAGCTGATGATGGCAGGTCCGTAAAGCAGGAACGCCAACACCCACACCATCACCATCTTCAGCACTGCTCGCTTGGTGTTGCCTTGCTGGGCTCTGTAGGCGACCTGCAGTGGGGAAACCTTTCCTTAAGGATGGCCACACATACCAACTGGTTGAGGCTCTTCACAAATGAACTGTTAGCGTTTCTGGTAAAGTTGCTAGGCAATCTCCCAGCAGTGTAACAAACTCATATGCCATAGGCAACAGGAGCAATTGCTAGATAAATCACACTCCTGCAGGGAAGACTTAGAACCCTCATCTTGCAGCTCCAAAAACAGACGTGGCTTCTGCTCAGTGGAAATGTACTGACTTGGTTTGAGCCCGGCAGGCTGCTGCTCCCAGCCGCTTGTGTGAGTTGTCCCTAGCTACACCCTGCAACTCCTGGGGAGAGGCATGCCTCAAACTCTGGGCTAGGCAAGCATTTAGCTCTGGATCTCTCTGAACCCTGGCTCCTTGTAGCCAATCCGCATCATACTTGGAGTCACGGAAAAAACAAACAGCCCATGAGTTGCTTGTTCCCTCCTGCAAAAGGCTGAGCATTTTCATCTCACCATGCCCAACAACCTTTGGGAAGTGCCCTGCTGAAGCTGGTACTGAAATCTCCTTGGCTTTGGTAGCCAGGGAGAAGCTGAGTCAAACCACAATCTGCTTCTTTGTTCTGGAGATAATAAGCCCCTGGAAGTTAGCAATAGGTCTGCTTACCTCGCTGACTCACTTTGTACACTGTCCTGTTAACTGAGAAGGAAACACCTGCACAATGCGGTCCGAACCTTAAACGATTTAATTATACCAGAAATAATAATCTGAAACCACAACTGAATTATGTAGTTGTGGATAATTATTGCTTTCCATCACCAGGCTGAAACATTCATAGTTTTTGAAGGATTAAAAAAGCTTTTAATTATTGCAGCAAATCCGGGAGAATAAAGCAGGGGAGAGTTATTCCCCTTTCAGCTGCCATGACAGGACTCACCGCTCTTGTCACCGAGAGGAATCTGTCATAGCTAATCAGCACGATGTTGAAGACCGAGGAGGTGCAGAGCAGGTAATCAACTACCAGCCAGAGTTTGCAGAGGCTTCTCCCGAAGATCCATCTCCCCGTCAGCACATAGGGCACGTACAGGGGAATGCAGAAGGCACCTGTAACCGGAGGGGGTCATTTACACCGTAACTGGGGACCCTGCGCGGCGGCAGCCCCGCGGGGGAGGCCACGGGGACCGGGGCGACCTCGCAAGAGCCCCGGGACCGGAGTGCGGCCGCTGCCGGCTCCGCTCACCCAGGGGCTGCAGGGAGCGCCCGGGGCTCTGGGCGGCGGCGCTGCGGCTGCCGTGGGGGGCCGGGGCTGCAGGGGGGGGACCCGGGGTGCAGAGGGGGTGCAGGGGGGTATCGGGGAGGGAAGGGGGGAGACCCGGGGGTGCTGTCGGGGATGGAGCCCGGGTGCCTGCCCGTCCCGTCCCGTCCCCAAGTTGCAGCCGGGCGCGGCGCGGCGGGGCGGCACTTTACCCACTAGGAAATCCGAGATGGCCAGGTTGAGCAGGAAGAAGTTGTTCTGGGTGCGCAGGCTGGAGTCCGCCACGAAGGCCAGCATCACCAGCGCGTTGCCGGCCACGGTGACAGCGATCAGCAGCGCCATGAGCGCTCCCAGCGCCGCCGTGCCGCCGGCGGCGAAGCGCCCGGAGGCGGCGGCGGAGCCGTTCAGCGCCCCGCCGCCCCCCAGGGCCCCGCCGCCCCCCAGGGCCCCGCCGCTCTCCATGGCCCCGCCGCTCCGCACCCA
>NC_048912.1:12412192-12435528 GCF_011077185.1 Oxyura jamaicensis
TTTTTTTTTTTTGGGGGGGGGGGGGAGGGGGGAGATGTCTTAATGCCACCACACTGCTTTTATTCCACGTCTGTTTGTGATCTCGTGTTATTTGTAATCTCTAGGTCTTCAGACAATCATTAGTGTTCATTAAAATGTTTACAAATGCCGAATGATTGTGTGCATGCTGCAGCGCTCTCACTAGGAGCTGTTTGTTAGCTGTCACTCATTATTCAGAGTTTTTGCCATCCAAACAGAAAGCAGAAATCATGCTTTGTACCTAAGGTAATTTACAAAGTGATTTGTAAAATGTAATGTGGACAATTCTCAATTATTGTTTATCCAGAGTAATTTGCCTGGCATGTCAGATAAATAAGGGATGACAGAGCCGAGCAGACTATAGTTTTCATGGTCTAGATATTTCTCTCTTGCTTCAGCAGCAAGACAACTATCTGTCTACTACACTTCAGGAGACGTGCTGCTGTGGTGATGAAACAAAGGCGTCAGCCAGCCTAGGAGGGCCAGTTAGAGCAGATCACGTAAGGCTATGCAAGCAGATGGTACGATGGCTAACGTGCTGACCTGGCCTAGGCATTACATACGTCACATGGAGATACCATAAATGTTTACAAGTGCTTATGTATGTCCACAGGGGGTGTATTGATCACCCTGTAGTCACCCCTCGGGGTCCTCTTCGGGGCTGGGAGCCTCCTGAGCCTCACAGCTTGTACACCGCTGAGTCCCCAGGCGGATACAGGAGCAGGTGGCCCAATGCAGGGCTCCTAGCCCAGAGCTCCCCCCTGACCCCAGTTTCTAAAGGCGTCTGGGAAGTCTCAGCTGGGTGTGATGGGGCAGTTGAGGAGCCACAGTTTGCAGCCAAGGTGCTAAGGTGATCTCATGTTTCCCAGACTCATGCTCCAGCTACACCAGCAGACAAGTCCTAGAAGCCCCCATGCAGGGGGGGGAGAGCTCGGGGGCAGCCCTGCTGCCACTGGTAAGCAGTTCCTGATGAGCCATGGCCTGCTAGGCAGAGCCTCTCCTGGGAGACTCCTGATCAAGGGGACTGAGAGCTCTCCTCCCTTCTCTGCTTCCTTCCCTACTTGGTTTTTGATAAGCATTTAGCTTGAACGTGAATTCTGCAGATGTTCTATGTCTTTAAAAAGGGACAGAGGTAATGCATGACTTTTTTAAGGCTGCTTTATACTGAAGGAGAAGTCTGCACTTGAAAGTTCAGATTCAAGCGGTGAGTGAAGAAGGGTTGAATAACCCTCATGTAAAATGGTTGTTCTAGGAAGTATCTCTGTGAAGCCTCCAGGCTGAGAGACAAATAGCTTCTGCAGCCTCCTGATGTTTAAGGAGCTTTGGATGTAATTTTGGAGTTGGCCCTGTCCTAGATTCTGGGCACTGCAGGATTTGTGCGTTGCTGCATCACAGCGCGGTGCCACAGGACCACCGACCACTGCCATGTTTGCAAAGCGCTGCTGGTGCCCAACGCTTCTGTTGGTGCTGTCGCAGACGATCACTCAGACACACCGAGTGGTTTGTACATGCTTTGTATGCATATGGCTTAATGCCACCAGCTTCTGTTCCCCTTGTTTGTTATTTTAGTTTGGAGGTCCTAGAGGGACCAATTTGGAGTTTTCTTTGCACAGATGTATTTCCTCTGTACAGCATCTCATTTTTGTTTTCTCCTGTGACTTTCAGAATTGCACATAGATTTACAAGCTGGACAGAGGAGGTATGGAGAAGTTCTGCCTTCCCAAGAACTCTTGTACAAATAAATGAAGTCTCCATGTGGGCTGCTTATTCTGACCACCGAAGACAGTGCTGGGATTTGCTTATCGCAGTGGAGCACCTTCTTCTACAGGCCAGGTTTAATTCTTCTTGTTTCTCAAATTTAGCATCCTGTAGTTTTATTAAATCCCCATAATTTGTATAATAAAAACCATGGTTTTATTAAACCATGATGTTTTCCCCGTAACACTTGAGGTGTTCCTTAGTCTACAAGGCACATGCTATAGTCCATGCCAAATCTGAGCTATTATACATGCATCTGTTTTGTCTTGGGCCACTGTCACTTTCTCTTCTGGTTGCCTCATACATTTATCTGCAATTCATGAAAATCTCAAGACAACATATGCCAAAACATTGGATGTGGAGCACCGCACTACAAAATTTGTTTTCAGCTTCTTGGAAGAGTTGTAGAGATGCTGATATTCTGTTAGATGTTTTTTCAGTTCTTAGATGTCTTGGATGCTCTGTATCTTTCTAATGAATCAGGAAATCCAGATGCAAGGAATTGGATTTCTCCCCTCTCTGGGAGGCATGTCGATATGTCTGTGGTGAGATAACTTCGTTGGCTTGCTTTGGTATTTTTATCTAATCCACTTAAGTTTTATTCCATGAAATGTCTTTCTAGCTCTGAAGAGTACATTAAAGAGTTTCTTAAAACCAGCACCTTCTTGGCCCACAGAAAGCTTTCCAATGTAATAAACCTGGAGCTGGGAGGATATTCCTCCACAGCTGGCTGATTACATATGGCTACATAATTGACAACATCTCCCACCTTCAGAGACTGTGATCTTTTACAAATGACAAAGTGATAATCATGCCTGAATCATTAAAACAAAAACACAGTCTCCCTGTGGTTTGTCTCGGAGAATACATGACCTGGAATCGCTGTCACACGCATCCCAGTCAAAACCAATAGAGATGGCTGCGGCCAAGCTCTGCGAACAAACAGCCCCCGCCTCCACCAGGCAGCAGCTGGCTGTGAAGGTTCAACATTTTTCTGCCCCTCTGTTCCAGGCACATCTATAATTCAGTGCTCGCACTAACGTTCTTGGCTGCAGCTCAGGAATCGTAAGGCGCTTTGACATCAGTAAAAGTGCCTCTGTTGTGAGGCACAGGTGTTTGGGCAAAATATCCCACCCTCGTGTGAGCTCAGCTGTGCAGGAGCAAAGGTGTGTGCGAGTCTGCGTGCTGCTCTTGCTCGCTTCTTCGTGGAGGGGAGAGATGGAAGCTCCCATCTCTCCCGGAATAAACCCAATGGTGCAGGCTTAGATACGCAGCATTGCAATTACACGGTGAGGACAGCTGTGTCCTGAAATCAAGAGAGATGGAAATCAGAAGACACATTAGCAACAGGAACACTTGAAGCCAAAACGAGAGCTTTCTTGACACCTTCTCTTGCTGCATGTCCATCTTTGCATTTTCACCAAGTCGGAGCTTTCACACTGAGCAGTTTGCTCTTCTACAGAGCAGTGAGAAAGTGCAGGGCTGGAGGCAGGGCAGGCCCCAAACCTCCAGAAGAGATGCTGCTATTGCTATGCATGATTGTAGTTTTTTCCATTGCTTATTTTTGCCCTGTGGAGCCAGCTTGTCTGTGAAACAAATTTTAAAGAAAGGGATGATTTAATAACCTCTTTGTGTTCATGTCTTTACTGATGAGGGTTTAAAGTGCTCTGGCATTCACACAAGTATCTGTCACTATGAGACCCATCCCTTTGTTCTACTTCTTTTTGTTCTGCTTTTCATCATAGGAAATGTTTACTCAGTTTGGAAGATTCCTTTTTTTGAGATCCTCTGAGAAGTTACCAGCACATGTGGGTGAGGGTAAGGGCAGTGTGGCGGAGAAAAGAACTCAGAGCAGCTAAGGATGAAATCTCCAGAGGAGGCCTTGAGCTCCTGCTTTGCCAGACCACCGAGCCGCTGCACAAACAGGGAAGCCAAACCCAAAGATTAATTTTTTATAGCTAGGATAAGAAGATAGGATAGAGAAAATGCCAGGGGAGCATTTCCAATGCTAGAGATGCCTTTCCAGCGAGATGCTACTCTTTGATATATAGAATAAAAACAACAACAGCTTGTCTGTCAAAGTTGGAGAGCTATTAGGACTGAAAAACAGCATGGCAATCCAAACCTGGATGGGACATCATGAAATCAGCTCCTGGGTGTGCTTCATCCTGCTGCTGAGCCAGATGTCAAAACAACTTCTGCTGGTGGCAGAAGATCTTTGCCTTGTCGTGTTGCAAGGGACTCAGTTGAGCAAGTTTCGTGTTGGATATAGAGAACAATGACAGGAATAGTTCTCAAAAATGAGAAGAAGCACTTTGTGAACTCGGCTTTCAAAAAGGCAGGGACAGCGCTAGTATCTCTCCTTTCAAAGTGGCACAGCACTGAGAGCCAGACAGCACAGCACCAGCAGCACCTCAAGAGACCCCAAACACTGGAGAGGATTTGCCTCCAGCCTGGGCAGGCTTGTGTTCAACAAGCCCTATAGTTTATTATTATTATTATTATTATTATTATTATTTTCTTTCTCCTTCCTTCTTTTCTCTTCCTCCATCCTTCTTTCTCTCCACCCCCACCTCTAACTGTAACCTGCCAATCCAAACTCCCAAAGAGTACAAAAACAACCGTATCTTTGAGCACAGGGGGATGTTTGGTACTTGGACCTGTCCCTAACATCAGTGACTGTTGGTCTCTTCTTGGGAACAAACTCCCTAAAATTACAAATCACCTTGTCATCAAGGAAAGTCACATTTCTAGTCTTGTGGAAACCAACTGCACTTCTGTGAGCAGGAAAATGCTGAGTTTAGCTGCTCTGGGAAAGGAAAATGCAGTAGAGCAGGATGAGTAATACGGATAGTAATGAAGTAACTGTCTGATCAGAATTAACACCTGGTTCTTGTCAAGGCCAATTCGATATTGCATTTTGAAATGAAAATTTCAGAGCACAAGGGGAATAAAACCAAAAGTCACTCTGCATCTGTCAGCTTGGACTGAGCTGGCATCAGCTGTTAAGACCAATAGATGTTGGTAGAGAGAGGCAGCAGGATCTGAGTAACAAGATATGAGATCCATACACAGCTGTAACCAACTTCGCTGGAAGCATTTTGCCACATGGAGGAGTAAACATTGGAGTTCTGCTGAAAAAATATCACTTACATTTGGTACTCCACCAGGAGATGCTTTAAAAAAAGCAGGGCTGGGCTTCATTCCTAATGCTCTTAGTGGTGGTAAGTAGGGTTGGTTAGGAGCTAATTGGGAGCATTTGAACAATTTTAGTTGAAGCCAGTGTTGTTCTTGGGCAAATGTAAAAACAGAGCAGCTGTAGAGAAACCAGCTGGGTTCCTCTGGACTTTGGCTGGTGCAAGCGGCAGAGCAGCGTGCTTCTTAACGCTTGATCAAACTTTATAAAACTTAATGACATTAAGCAATTAGAGGGGTAGAGTTTAACAACACTTATGGAGCCCGTGATTTTCTTCCAAGCTGCCATGAGGTTCATATGGGAGAAGATCTGCAAATGTCAACTCCCTCACTTCCTGCTGGTCTGTGGGGCCCAGAGGCAGGAAACCCATTGGTAACCTCATATAATATTTAACAGGTTTCCTGGACTAATTAATTACATTACTTTATATAGTAACTAACGTCTCTCTAATATGTGCCAAAGTTTAATTCAGTTTAATTCATTATCGCCACTTAATGTGTGCCCAATTCTCCTCTCTCTTGCAAAAATGCAACCATATTGATTCATTGTGGGCAACAGGGAGAAAAGCAGAGCTCTCTTTCCTCCAGATGCTTTCCAAGCAGAAATGTAGAGGTGATTTTGCTCTCATCTCTGCGTGACTTGATCGAACCAAGGGAGTTCCTCAGAGTAGCGCTGGTGTCACCGAAAGCAGAAGCTGTCCCCAAATCCTCCGTCAGATGCTCAGTGTCTTAAAAGCTGAAAGGTCCTTCGGGCACAATACTTGAGGGGCTTTTCTACAAGTCGAGGTTTGGATTTGCAGTCTGGTATTTATTTCATAATCATACTCAGCTGTAGAAGCAATGCAGCACAGAAGGAGAGGTAGTTCTGTGCAGCAGAAGGCAAACAAGACCTTTGTTGCTAAGATCAGGAAAATGAGAAGTCTAACTAGCTTTAACTCTGCTTTTTTTGATCATTTGACTTCTGCAAGGCCCATGATAATGAAGTCTGTTGTCTCCAGGCTGTTGGACAGTGTCTAGCCAACAGGGACTGAAGCTTGTTGTTCTCCAACTCCCCAGCAGCATCTGTGAAATGTTCGATCCGAGTCTGTCCAGGTCCTACGGAGGGAGCTCTCATTCACCCAGAACGCCTCTCTGGGTGAGGGTGAAGGCACTATTGCACCCAGAGCCGTCCTTGCTGTTCCGGGCTGGGCTACACATCCTGTGGGTAGGGGACTCTTCACCTGAACCAGCCATGAGAACCAGAAAAGTCTCCTGCCTGCAGGCAGCCCCTGAAAATCATCTGACACTGCACGCACTGAGCCCTGAGCTTGGTGGAAGGGTCCCCCAGAGGCAAAAGGAAAGAGAACAAAGGTGACATTGGATTTAGGCTGCCCCTTCCTCAGTGGAGGCTGTTTTGAGGGGTCTGATTGCAGGAGGCTGCTGTCTTGTCACCAGTGGCCGCCGAGGTGGCTGGAGACCTTGTCTGAAGTGTGCAGGTTGCCCCAAGAGGTGAGAACAGGGCACCAAAACCTCCACTCTGCTGCCTGGGAGAACAGGAAGGAGATGCTGGGGACGTGCAAGTGCAGATGCAGACAGAATCAGCTTGGCTGGACCGAAGCTGCCTTTGCACCCAGTGTCTGAAACATCGCTGTACAGTCATGGGCTGTGACCAGCACTGAAAGGTCGCTGTGCAGTCACGGGTTGTGACCGGCAACTTCGTCAGAAGGCTCACCTGGTCACCCTGGGCTCACTTGGTCACCTTGGACTCGCCCCCACATCCATCTCCTGAGGGTGAAGGGCAGGCCAGCATCACTGGAGATGCTGCCGTTGCCACTCTTAGCAGGTCTGCAGGAATTTTAAGTGGTTGTGCAGTTAAAAGCACTTTCAAGGGCAATCTGTGAAAGGCATTGCACAGTTAAATCCAGCAGCTTTGTAGTCACTTCTCAAAGTCCACTTCCTTCAAAGGAATATACTCTTCCTGGCTAGAGGGGAAGATGTCTGTCTGTCCTTCTAGCCCTCATCTGCTTTGCTGGATTCCCTGTCCCACCCCCCGTGAGTCACGGCCACCCTCGGTTCCTCTGCCCTCCTTTTCGCTGTTTGAACAGGCCAGATCCTGCTCAGCTCCTCAGTTACAAGTTTGCCAGCAGAAGGATGCTGCTTCCTCCACCTGCCCCTTTCCTCCTGAAGCCTGAACTATGCTTCACGGGTCTCCAGATCAGTGTAACTGAGAAAGAATTTCATCTGTACAAGGATTTTCCCTGACTCCTGGCATTTCTAATAAAAAACCTTTTTTCTCAGCCACATCTCTGACTGCTCACGTCGATGTCAAGCCTGCACTTAGATCTGTCTAACAAAGGTAGATGGAAAATGTATTTCATACTGAGCCTCAGTGTGCCTAATGTATTCTCTTCTATTAGCTATTGCTCTAGGTTCTGATCTCTGATGCCTCGTCTTTTCAGGCTTTCTTTTGATGTTTGTTATAAGCCAGCAGAGACTAATAGAGAGTATGTCAGGCATCCGACTACAAAAGCACGGCGAAGAGGGATTAAAAGGGATACGGCGACAGGAGGAAGGTAAAGCATTTAGGAAGCATCAGCTCACTGCAGGCGAAGCAGCAACAACTCGCAGGATGTTTTTGCTTGTGCTGCTATCTACTGTCATTCCCCTTCCAAGCACAAATACACGTTCCTGGGCTGCTCTGGCCTCCAGACAAGCCAGTAATTTGGAGTCAGACTGGTGCAGAAAAATAGTAGAGGACAAAGAAACCAGAGCTCCCCTGGGTGCAGAGAGGAGCTGGAACCCTGAGCAGAACTGTTTATTGGATTAGCTTGCAATGAATAGCATTTTTGTAACAAAAGCCACTTCAGCAGCCAGCCTGGTGTTTGCCGAGGTTTCTGGCCTGTTGTGCTCCCCTTGCTCCCCTGTAAAGACAGGGAATGTGCTGCTGCTGTAAATGACAAGATTCTCATTTTCCTTACTGCAGTTATGGCACTCTTCTTGTGAAACTACTCAGCTAAGCTGTCTCGGGAGACTCAAATGTTACATAGCTGCTGCTGAACACAACAGTCACTGTGATTTCACCGAGTTCAGAACATCCTGGAAGAAATAATGGGAAAAAAAAAAAAAAAAAGAAAACTGAAAGTCCTCCCCTCTGCAGTAAGAAATCAGGTCCCGCAGTGCTGACCCCCCTGGCAGGGGTGCAGCTGCGCTGGAGGTAGGATGTGCTGTGCTGGGAGAAGCCAAGGACAAGAGACAACGTTAGACGCCTCCTGTGTGAGTTAAGGTACTGAGTCACACAAGGTGTATGAAAACTCACTGCGTGGGAGCCAGGGCTTCCATCTGGAGCACCTCTGCCATTATTCCCTTGTCATTCTCTGTCTCAGCATGGCAGGTAATGCACAGGTTGCTGATCCCTGTGCCTCCAAGGGATGGTGGTCAATCAGCAATTTTCCTGTGTGCTACACGAGCCAGAGTTTGGGGATTCTGGGAGCCAGGTCTCCTTTAAGCCTGGCTGCATACCCCGTACCTGATTATCTCAAGGCCAACAGCCACAGAAATTCTGCTTGCTCTGTCACTTCCCGCACATCTCAGTTGAGTTGAGGCTGTGAAACATTGCCTGTTAGAAGGGAATGGGAAGCGAGAAATAATTCCCCACCTGTCTCTCTTGCTCTTCTTTCCAGGGTATATGAGACACCGGTGAGCCTGAAAATTCATGGCAAACAGACAGAAGACTATGATGTGCAATTTTTCCATGTGGAAGTAGTTAATGAAGGCTGCATTGGTGCGAGGTGAGCAAAGGATTCCTTGATAATTTGCTTAGAAAACAGCAAACAACAAAGCTTGGAATGAGGTGCAGAGCCAGAGCTGGGGTGAGGGTGCTGGGCTGGGTGAAGGAGCATGGTCTGGGCACTGGGAAGGGAGCAGGACCAGGCTGGCACCGGTTGCTTTTGGTATTTCCCTGGTGGCTAAAGCTCTGCCAGAAGGTGAGGAGCTGGGGTTTTTTATCTCCCTAGATGCAAGCATCCACAGCTTTCTGTCCCACCAAGCTGCCCTCACGCATTGCTCTTTCTAATTCCCTTTGTCTTGCTCTGATTTATGCTGTGAGTTTGGTGGTTTGCAGGCAAGGCTTCCCTGCGATATCAGATGCTGTTTTCCCCTTCTCTTTGTTTTGTGCTGTCCTTCTGCATTGTCTGACAGCACGCCATAGTGCAATGGAAAAAGGGAGGGGACGCAGAGCACAGTGCTAAATTAATTGCGTTTGTTAAGGTACAAGATGAATCGTCCAACTCAAATCACAGTCTCTAATTTTGCAGATAATTGTGTGTAGTGGCACTGGGGTTGGCTCTGTGAAGTTTTTTGAAATAGAGTTCATAATTCCTCTTGTTAATAATGCATCACACGCAGCCGATGCTGTTTGCAGCGCTCACAGCCAGGCTTCGTGGGTCCCACTTGTCTGCGAGCAGGCTGGGAACAAGAGGGAGGTGGTTCTGGGTAACGTTCCGTGTGACGCTCGGCATTTAAGAATGCTATGGCATTGGCTTACAGCAATTCTGTCTGAGCCTGCATGTCTAAAAATGTGCTCATTTGTTTACTTCTGTTGATGTTAAACGTGTGATTTCCCCAGCCTGCCGCAGCCCTTTTTGAGCATCAGCACACACTGACGGGGTTTCATATCCGAAGTAATTGTGCAAAGTGTGGCTATTTTGAACAGCAGCTCCTAGATACTCAGGACTGAGCAAGAAATGGAAGTGATTGGGAAAGCACATGGGGGGGCATTTAGGGCAACTAGACTTCACAAAGTTCTAGTCAGATACAGGCCCGCGTGGAAGCAAGCAGAAAATGCTCCCCGGTTTTCCTTTAATTCAGTTATGACAATTAAGATTTTTTGTTCAGTTATGACAATTAAGATTTTTTTTTTCCTTTAATGATCCTAGTTTTAGCAGCTCGGACCAGGTGCAGTCAGCCTGTCTCCTCCTGCCCTGGCTGCCCGCCCCTGCCAAGGCTGATCCTGATAGGGATCCAGGGGACATGCTTCCAGGAGCCTTTCCACCTCTCTGCTCGCCACCTTCGCAGCTCCGGCTGCTGTGGCAGAGTCACGGGAAGCATTTAGCAGTGGAAAAAGCAGTGCGAGGACAAGGAGATAGGATTGTGTCAGTAATTGCTTGGCTGTAATTATCTGCCATTGTGCATTCTGTTAGCTCTTCCTGCTTCTCATTAGCATAGAGTGGAGAAAATATTTAATTGCAACACTATTCTGTACATGGCACTATCTGCAAGCAGGGCAGATCAAATCAAACTGCCTTGTGGGGACGAAGCAGAGATTAGCTTCTCCAGGGCAGCAGGGTACAGCTGACAAAAACAAGCGGCAGAATACAAATCACTGAGTGTTGCCCCCCACAGTCTGCAGTTGCAGAAGTGCAACCTCGAGCAGGCTTTTTTCTCTTCTTTCTGCCGATCACTTGGTGGAGGCAGAGTCTCACATCCCAGTCACGATCCCAAAGCACTTTGCAACACGAGGCTGATTTTGCAGGCTGCCCACTTGGAGCTTTACCCTATCTGCAGGACACAGCTGACGTGGGGACAGACGTGCAGCACAGTGGCTGCTGGAAAGCTGTATTTGAAGTGGGTGTAGACTTTACTGTGCCTTGTCACCGTGTCCTGTGCATAAAAACGCAGCCCTGGGGTTGCGCAACCACAGCAGCTCGTGTGTATGGGAGAGGTGTGGGAACAGGCTGCTCCTCCCAGGAGGCTTTGTGAGGAGAAATGACGCTGCAGAAAGCACAAAAAAAAGTTGGGTTTTGCAAGGAACAGTCTCTCTAGTAGTGAAATGCAGTTGGTCACAGACTCTACTTTTATTGAAGCACAGAAGAAACAGTGTGAATCTGAGCTGCTACACATTATGCTACCAGAGGTGGAGGCAAAACCACCCAGAGTTGGACCTGAGGTCTGCTTTCCAGCACAGAGAAAAAGATGCAGAAGCTGACCCCTTCTCAGTCCCCACTCCTTTCTCCTGTGCTGGGAGCTCAATTCATAGCCAGGCACAGACCAAAGCGTGCAAAGGGTGTAGGTGTCTGGGGCTCAGCTGGCACGTTTGTGCCAGGAGACGTTAGAGAGGCCTCTGGCAGTAGTTTTTCCCATGGCTTATGCCATGAAAAGAGGATTTGGGTTTCAAACCAACGCTTTCTGCTCCCAGCCATCCTCTTCCCTGCAGGCAAAGGAGCCGTGCCCTGGCTAGATCTGTGCTCCCCATCGATCTGATCAGCAAGTGTGGTAATATCAGCTCTATTACTCTGGCATATTAACTCAAACATCCAAGTCATCCCACAGCTCCACAGCCACCTGATCTCCTGTGCCGATTCCCACAGCCTCCGCGCCGCCGACCTGAAATGCTGCCACCAGCGTTAGACATAACAGCAGACTTAATTAAAGGGTGGCAGCATGCCAGCATCCAAGAGGCAGAGCTGAGCCGGCTGCGCTGCTTTCAAAGGGGCATTTTTTAAAAACTCTGGAAAATAGCAGGGCAAGCCCTGCTGTGCTGATGCCGGCGTGGGTCAAGCATCTGTTTTGCCTCGGGTCCTGGCCCCTGGGAAGAAGTGCTGTGCGGTCTCTGTGGCTGACACCGCTTTGCTCACAGGGCCCATTCGTGCATGCCACGTCTCTTCTCCATCCCGTCCTGATGTGGAAGTGGGGTGCCCCCATTTCTGCAGGCTGAGGTGGAGATCGCTGGAGCTGTGGGCTCTTTGTCCTGTATCCCTCTGGGTGTGACACCCTCGTGTGTTCGAGGGGCTGCAGGGCCACTTCGCTGCACTCCAGGTGTGCTTTGGTGGGTCCTGCGCAGCCCTCCAGACACGCTGTGGCAGAGGGATGAATGCAGACACCATCTTCCTTGCCCCTCTCGCCTGCGTCAGCCCCAGCGCAGCCTTGCTAATTCCTTACTTTTTGTAGTCCCAAGTTTATTCACTTCTACGACAAAGCGAGATGAATCTTCCTATTTCCATGGCTATCAGGGATCTAAACATCTCCCCGGAGACCCCAGCAGGAGCGATGGATGGTGGCCATCTGACCTGTTCCCCTGCCTGCACTCCTTGTCCCAGCCTTGCTGCCAAGTTGTCATGGCACCTGCCCCTCCGGACCTTCCCGAGGCCTCACGCACTCTGACAGCAGTCGGCGTTAGCACAATCTTGATGCTGAAGGATCCCCACGGATGGAAACTCGCTGTCCCTCCTCGGAGCACAAAAGCGTTTCTGCAGCTGTAACCGATGCGGCATAAAAGCGGGACGGGGACGGACCGATGGCAGGAGGCGGAAGGTAAAATCCTTGGGCACCACTTTGAGGCAGGCAGATCCCCGCGGCACATGTGCGTCGCGGCTCCAGTCAGATAACAGACAATGCCCTGATTATGGGAATGAATTTAGCATTGTGCATCAAATTGTGTGAATGCCTGTTGGAAGAATAGATATTTGAACAAAAAATGAAGACCGGAGAAAAAGAAATCAGCCTTTGAGTCATCTCTTTGCTTCGCACTCAGGATTTGGTCCGCTGTGTGTCCAGAATAATTATTAAGCAAGTTCTGATGGAAGAATTTTATTTACCTAGCCTCAAAAAGGAAGAAAAGAATCCTTAATAGTTGATTAGATCAAAAAAGCATCATTTATTTTTCAATAAGTGCTTTAGATGTAAGATCAATGGCTGGAGGTTGATTGATAGGAGCTGTTTGCAAAGACCTTAGATCTAATTGTGCTCAGGCAATCACACAGACTTTTCTTTGACTAATACTAGACACCGTCCCTCTTGTGCGGGTGGGGGAGGCACCAGAAAATAGCAATACTTTGCATCGGAGAGTTGCTCAGCAACTGCCCCATATTATTTTTTGAGTTGTCTCTGAATATAGTCTCCTTTCTCTTTGATCTTCATGTAATTTTTGTTGCTGCTACTTCTCAAAAAAAGGAACATTTTAAAAGAATTGCACCTCCATTTGCCACAATCTTTTTTTTTATTTTTTATTTTTTTCCAAGCACAGCGAAAGCCTGATGACATAGGGGAAAGCAGTGCACTTCACTGCAGAGGGAAGGAAATTAAGGTCCATCTAGAGCCTTTGGGGGCTTACTGGGGAGCCTGGGCTCCTGCAGAGCCCTACCCTCTGCTTCTGTATGTGCCCCCCACACAACGTTCAGATGCTCAGCAGCGGTGCTCAGCTTTTGCCACTGAGCTGCCGCACAGCTGGGTTCAGGGCTGGCCAGCACGGCAGCTGAGCCAGTACCAGCACTCCTGTTTTGGCACTGCTTGATTAAGAAACGGTGATGAGACAATTTGTCTAGGGAAGACAGAGCCAGAGCTGGGATTTCTCGCTTCGCTGTAACTCCAGACCAAGACTCACGTGGAAGGCTTTGCTTGCCAGTCCTGATTTGGAAAGAGCATCACATCTTGGCAGCCGATGATTATCAGCCCTGCCTCCTGCCTCTTCTGAGATAAAGGACTTTACATGAAGCAAAAAGTGATTCATCCTTGAGCTGCTCTTCCCAGACCAGTGTTGTTCCATGCTCTAGATGTCACTGACCCCTTGCAGAGACCAGCAGAAAGGCTCTTCTGTTTTTGCAGTGTATCTGAGCCTTTTCTCCCTTCCATTTATTTTCTGGGACTGCTACGCACAAGCGGGTAACGAGATCTGCTTCGTGTTTGGGTCTCTCTTGAGTATGACACACAGAAAAAGAGCAAGAAGTAAAACATCAAGTCTCTGCAACAGAAAAAAAAAAAAGCCTTCCAAAAAATAGAGAATAAAATAGCCCATGAATTTAAACTGCATTTGCAAATGAGAGTCAGGAGCATCTCCTATGCAGTCTCTAGACAGCAGAGTTGTACAACTGCTGTCAGTCATGCAGATTAAAACTGGAAGCACTCAGCAAGCATTTGCACAGCCCCTGTTCAAGCTGAACACACAACTCCCGAGCCAGGTCACATCCCAGCTGGAGGATGTCATCAAGGGAAACAACCAATTTCTTCATTTCCCCATGTTTTCAGAGCAACAACATTAGGCAATCATGACCTGGGCACCAGCTACAGAACCGCAAGCTGGGGGTTCCTCCTTTGCACGCTCTCCCCAGTGCTTGGTGGCAGAAAGCAGCAGTTTTGTTTTGAGCAGGTAACACCCAAAAGTCAGAAACACGCATCCGGAAACTTTCAATGCCAATTAACTTCCAAAGCAGCAGAAGGAAGCAAATTTCTGCACCTAGTAAAAATTTGAGCTTGAAAGGTCTAAAAATAGACTTCTTGCCTCGGGAATTCTGGCCTTGCCTTGTAACTCGTGGTGCTGCAGATTATTGCATTCACAATTTAAATGTCGGATGGGTATAAAATTACTCGTGTGGGAGTTATTCAATTTCTGGTAAGTACATTTACATTAAATAGCAGCTGCACATACAAAAGATAGGAAAAAAGCCCTTCTGCTTCCATTCACCTGAAGCAACAAGAACATGCATGGCACTCCAAGGCTGTTGTTGCAAGCAGATAATCTGTTTTGCTTACTGAAAACCTGATGAAGTTCACCATAGCTGAAAGGGCAGCTGTGTCTCCTCTGCCACTTGGCGTGGAGCTGCTCCGGACTAATCCCTCTTTGGGCTAGAAGAACATCCAGCGCCGATCCGAGTGCTGCCAGGGATGGCTGTTTGTCCCATTTCCAGCTATTGCACTTTGTCACCTCAGTGCCTGCAAATCTGGAAAACCCAACATCACAATATCCCGGAGACCGTGTCTGTTCTCTGATCCTCTGCAGCTGGACAGAGGGTTGAGCATCAGCAGGTGCCCCATGTATGGCACAGCCAAGTGAATATTTTTCACACATATGGAGCCATCCGAAGCAAAGTAGCAGAGGTTTCTCCACAGGGGCTTTTCTCCACCAAAGCCTCTGTGCTGAGCTGATGGGAGTGAGGGTCTTGGCTACAGCTCCAAGGAATTCCCAAACCCAAAGTGAACGTGGGATGAAGCTGGAGCTGAGCGCAGGGTTGGCCATAGCAGGGTGGGCTGGATTGCTACTCCTGTGCGCACATGGTCTGGGCTGAAATCTTTCCTTGGCTGTCGTGGCAAGGATGGGGCTAACACACAGAGCTGCCCCAAGCTCCTTCTACAGGGAAGATGTATGCAGGGGAGGACAGGAAAGGGTGGGAGCAAAGAGCTTTGCTCTCCAATGCTTCTGATCCTCTAGGTGCTCTAGGTGCTCTGGGAAAGCAATGCATGTCGCAGCCGGTGGTGGGTGAATGAAGGGTTTGGACGAGGTGGAGATGATGGTAGGTGATGGCAAGCCTCGCTCCAGCCTTTAGTTTGGAGGCAGGAGTTGGGGTTTCCTTTGAAGTCCATCCTTCGGCTGCTGCCTGAAATCCTCCCTAATCTCTGCTCTCTGCTTCTGGCATGGATGGTCTGTGTTCATGACAACTGAAACGCTAATTTGAGGAAATGAGAGGCTAATTGATCCTTGTTCCTTCCTTCTCCTCCCTCTGGCCTGGCTGCATTCCCTCCGCTCCCACGCTCCCAGAGCAGAGTTGTTTCTGGTCCGTGCGAAGGCCCTGCCCGAAGCCATATGGCTGCACATGGAGAGGTGGCAGCCGTGGGCAGAGCCTTGCTCTGTGCCCGGGGGCTGCGGCAGCCGCCTGCCAGGAGCCCTCACCATCCCCACCAGCACGGCAGGGTTACTGGAGCACTTGCTTGCCAGACAGCCTGGGGGTTCAGTGATTTTTTATTTTATTTTTTGTAATGCTGTTTTAATTCAGACTGTGCAGGACTGGTAATGAATCACATCTCGGTCAATTAGAAGTTTCCTGTGAGTTCTGTCTTCTTGCCCGTTATTCATGGCAGTGTAAATGCCGTGCTTTGAGCCAAAACCCTCCCTACGTGACAATGAGGAGAGAGTACCTGCAAAACCCGCTTCCAAGTGGCAGGGCTTGAAAAATGTCAGCATGCTTTGCATACGGAATGGCCAGGCCAAGGAAACATGGCAGAGGTGAGCCGGCTTCCCCTCCTGCCCTCCTGCCAGGTCCCGTCCCCGGCAGAGCTGGTGACCGGGAATAAATCCAAATGCGAAGCGGGCCCTGGGCAGCAATGCCGGGGGAAAGCAAGGCTCTTTGTCTGGGCTTCTCCCTGCTGGAAGCCCTCAGCTAACAGACAGCTGGCGAGGCTCCTTCCTGCCTGCCCTGGCCATTGGGGCTGGATGGCTGGAAAACAGGGATCGTGCTCTGTGCTTGGGAAATGGCAGGCAGGGCTCCGGCTTTGGTGGCCACACAGAGCTTGGCAACTGCCTTGTCACTGGTCTTGGCCAGCTGCTGGCAGCACAGCACCCAGGGCTGGAGCAGGTTTGGCTTTGGGTTCAGGACATCGGGTTTTATGCATGGAAATGGGGACATGGAGAGGTTTTACCATTCCTATGCCAGCAGCATAAGGGAATGGCTACTTGTCAGCTGCAAATTCAAGCCATCTGCCTTGATCATTAGAAACTTCCAGTTTGGCATTTAACTTAGACAACGTAATGGACTCTATTTTTTTCCACTGTGCCCAATCTGAATCTGTCTTACTTTTCAGTTTCCAAATATATAAACAGCAACCCAAACGATTCATGGTACTTTAAACCTGGAGTTATGCAGTCTCTTCCTTCCCAACAGAGTCCCTTCTTCAGTTCTGATGGCCATTCTTTTACCTAATAACTTGTTTTCTCACATTTTCTGAAAGAGCTCCCTGAGACAAAAATAATGCTGAACATGTAAGACATCATTGTGAATATCAATAAGGTTTTTCTTCTCCTTCTGCTCCCCGTTCCTCCTCTGGGCTAAAAGCAAACACAATCAGCTGTAGCTGACACAGGAGCTGAAGAGAGAGGCATCTTAGTTACTCTGCCTGTCAGGGTTGCTTGTACAGCAGACGTCAGATCTAGAGCCAAACTTCCCAACTCCATCTGGGACAAGAGTAGATTTTTTTTTGTTCATGCTCAAATATTCCATGTATTTTATGATTTGCTTTTTTGGAATTTCACAATGAGACCCCCCCCTTTTTTTTAACCAATCTGCAAATTAGTATCATTTGTTTCTGGAAAGTTTAGGTGCTGATTTTCAAGCACAAAAGATGCTGAAGCATAAAATGAATGATCTTATTTTGATGGATGTGTGTGAATTAGTGGTTACTAATTAGTTTTAGTGGTTGCCTAGGGACCAGTTAACAGGACTTTGTTACATTCAACACAGAAAACTGTCCCAGGAAGTAGTACGTGCGTATAAATATTTGTTTGATGAGTGGTGGTAATTTTGGAAAGATAAAGAAAATGACATGCTGAACTGATTTAGAACAGCCTATAGTTTCTCATCCTCTGCAATCCCGCCCCCCCTTTTTTTTTCAGTGGTTACTGGCAGCTACAAGCGGTAGGGTTAAAGTCAGGGACTTTTTATAGGATTGCAGAACCTGTTCCCAGGGGTAGTGCCTGACTGAGCTCTGTGCTGCATGGTGAGAACCCCAGTGGGAGGGCAGTTGTCCCCATGCTGGGACCTCTGCCAGTCCAGATGGCTCCTCCCTGTGCTGTGGGGCACAGTGTGGACGTGTCACCAGGTGTACTTGAAAATACACAGGAATGGTATGTGCATGCGACAGGAAACTCTCCTCTGCTGTCATTTCAGCCACAAAATATGTGGAGAGGGAACTGGTGCTGAGCTGCGGAAACACTGTGCTGCTGAATTAATAGTATCTAATCCTATAAGGAACTTACTGAAATTAAGTTACCTGACATAAGCAACACCTCTGCATTACCTGGGCAGTAAAAATCTGTTTGACTTTCTGACTTAGGGTGGGGAGGATCCAAAGGAAAGTTTCCCTTTTGCTCTGGGCTGTGAGGAGCATCCCTTCGCCCTGCCTTGCACACACCCATCCCGGTCAGCCGCTGGTGACGGTGAGATCCTGGAGACAGAGACAAGTTACCAAGGAAGCGCTCAGTCAGGTTAAAGCTTACTCACACATCAATTCTGATCTTGCATCAATAAATACAATTAGCTTCTATTGACTTAGATTTCCAGAAAGAAAGCATCCTACAAGCTGTTGAATTAGTCTCTGATGTAAATGCTGACATCCATAGATAGAAATTTGGTCCAGAGAGTACAAAGGTGACTTGCCATGCTGCTGTACATGTAGCTAAAACCAGACATTGTAATTAGTTCTAAATAAGGCACTCTTGTGGCCAAGTTTGACAAATAAACCTCTATTAGGATAGAAAGCATCATAGACTGCTGGCAGATAAACCGGCGGCAGCGTGGTGGTGCATGGGCGCTGGGAAAATGGAGCATCCTCAGATTTGCTCCTGAAACAGAGCCGAGGCACATTGGTGCCCAGCCTGCAGCAGGAGCAAGTTTCCAGAGATGGGGCTCCGCAGGGGCTCTTCTGCTGCTTCCCAAGCCCTGTACAAATGGGGGGGTGATTAAAGCTGGGAGCTGAGGCTGATCCATCCCCATGTTCCCTTCTATGGAGGTGGAAGAAACACAAGGGCCATCCTCCCAGGGAGGGTGAGGCGGGACACGGAGCTGACCTAGTTTTGCACAACTATTCAAATCACAGCCTCCTCATCGCTGCTTGGCTCTGAGAGTGGAAGTGTCCAGTGCCAAGAGTCGTATCTGGAATTAGAGGAGTTCAGGATTCAGCAGGGTAACCTCTAGACTTTGTGAGAAAGCATGTATTTTAAGAAACGTTCTCACTTACCCCGGGAAGTCCCTGTACATTCAGCTTTTGGCTTTTAAACTTTCACAACTTTGACCATGCAGAATTTCAAAACTTTAGTTTACACTGAAGAGAAGTGGCTCAGACCCTGCGCTGCCCTCATTATCACTGAAGCGGAGGACACAGCCTGTTGTGCCTTTTCCTTTACATGCCATTACAAAGAACATGCTTATTCAGCCTTTTAACAGACTGGCTATTTCTACTTATTCAGCTTTTGCCATGCTCCTCATTATTTATGGATTCCTTTTTCTCTTGAACTGCTTTTCTTTGAGATGCTGGTTAAAATTCATGTGGTTTCAGCATTACCATGTCCTTCACTAAAGCCTTATCAGTATTACCAATGTCTGCTTTTTAATGTCACTTTTATATTGAATAAATTTATGTGACACTAGCTCCTTCACAATATCTTCCTTTTTTTTTTTAGTGCCAGCAGCTTGAAATTCAGTATTGCAGTCAATAGAATGTATAATGTCTGTCTTGCAAGATGGGACAGGCTGTAGGAGGAAACTTTCGTTATTCAGACCGTGGAACATTTGGATGTTTCACATTTTGCAAAGTTGTGTCTGCCTCACTTGTACCTGGATGCAGCCTGCTCTCATTTGGAAAGTGG
Organism: Oxyura jamaicensis; assembly: GCF_011077185.1. Classification (NCBI taxonomy): domain Eukaryota; kingdom Metazoa; phylum Chordata; class Aves; order Anseriformes; family Anatidae; genus Oxyura; species Oxyura jamaicensis. Next base: position 12,431,487 of record NC_048912.1, read on the forward strand.
GAGTGCCTTCAACGCAAGTTCTCAGAGGCAGAAAGTTTCTTCCCGTTCCATGTTTGCACAGCCTCCAGCACAGCGTGACACGGGGTGTGCCGTCTTATTACCTGAATAATCCCGATTAATGTTTAACAAGCAAACTGCAGGAGTGCAGAGAACAGGGGAGAACCACCACCTCCACCTGAGCCAGAGGCACACTGCAGCTGTCCAGGCTGCCATCTGCCCACACAAAAGGCACCACCCAAGGGGCAACAACCAGGGGCTGTGCTCCTTGCTGCGGTCCTGTCTGCATTCTTCTGGGGCTTTTTCCTTTCCCCTATCCCACCCAATTCCCAGTCTCGCTGTGCAGCTGATGGCACAGCTCCATCAGGCAGGAGCTGTGGTAGGTGACAAGCCCCAGGCCCTGCAGCCACGTCCTCCGCCCCGCTGCATGACCCTCTTCTCTCCTGGGTGCACTGTCTGTGGCATTTCTCCGCTGATCTTGCATTTAGCAATGGTGTGTTTAATCAATTGTTGTGATACCTTGGGGCTTAGCTGCCCAGAGATATTTCTGGATCGCTACTGCGCTTTTAATTCACGCCCTCCCTCAGAACAAATTAGCCTTCAAGCATGGACAAGCCCCGTGCTCCTGTGAAGTGTAACTGTTTGTAGACAGGAGAAAGAATGCTTCCAAGCACACTCAGCACACACCCGCAAGGACAACACCGTGTCTTTGAAACTCTCTGATGCAAGGGGAAACTCCAGATTTGTTCTGGGTTTCCCATAGCACAAGTGGGTCTGGAGTGTGCCGGGAGCCCGGGTCATCTGCAGATGAGCACAGCGCGTGGGAGTGTCAGGCAGAAGTCGCTGGAGTGCTTGCTAAACAAATGGTTTGGGATTTGAAGTGCCCTTGCTAGGAGTCATCTGCAAAGAGCTTCCAGTGGCAGAGGTGAGCACTTGCCCAAACACGCCACGACTGAAGTGGCTGCCTCTGCAGGCTGGCTCCCTTTGAAGGAGGAGAGAAGAGGCATTTGTCTCTGCTTACCTGCGACCAGTGAAGGACAATGTGTATTTGTGCAGTAGCACGCCACACAGGAACGGGATTATCTCTAGAGCATAGGATCAATGCGTTTTGTTTTTCCACTTTGCCCTCCCTTATTCAGTTGCAATTCGTCATTTGTAAGCCTGCTGCAGTGACAAGGTTTTCTTGGAACAGTTTTGAAGTGGATTGCATTGCCCCACGGTAGGTGAACACTGGGTTTATTACAGGTGGAGCTGACAGGTACACCTACGTATGAGGCAGTTCCTCCATACTTTCCACCATAAAAAAAAAAAAAAAAAAAAAAAAAAAAACAACATTTTAATTACTTTTAACACTGTAAGACTTTTGGCAGCAAGGCAAAATTTTCAATGCTATTTCCTTTATAAGGCAACTGCTCTTTCCCCTCTTTCCCAGCACAAGAGGGAAACAAATAAGGATCTAGATTCTTGTTCCTATCCAATATATACAAATACATTTGATTTAATACTGCTAGAGTGTAACCCTGAATGTTTAGCTCAAATGTGCATGCCTTTAATTAAGATCTGAACAGCTACCAAAAATCAGTACTCCTTAGTCATGTATCAGTGGATTTCCCTTTCCGTGATGGTTTTGGAGAACTCTTCTAGTTCAGGTACTTACTCATGACAATGGCCTTGCTAAAAAACTGCAATAGGAGTATTTATGTGCTAAACGGTGAGCTTAAATTCTGATGGATTGCTGAGTAACGACTTACTGAAACAAACAAACAAACGAAAAAACCCACCTTTCTTTGCAAATTAGTAAGATCTTATAAAAGGATTCAGAATGAAACAAATTATCCTCTCCTCCCAAAGCTTTGCATTCCCAAAAGATAAGTCCAACAACACCTGCCTTGCAACACAGCCTGCATCACTGCAGGGCTAAACCAACGTGTGGGTGTAGCAAGACTGGATCCAGAGACACCAACACATCCTCAGAGCCAGCACGCTCCCCCGAACACTCCTGAATCCCAGTGTGCGTGAGAAATTCTCCAGGGAGATTTTATTTAATAACTTACATTTGCTCCAGAGCGAGAAGCATTATCATTGTTAATTCATGTCTCATATATTGTCAGCAGGTGGCTGATGGCCAGGGGCTGTCAGCTCGTTTAGGAGTGAGTAATACTCCAGAATCAACATACAGTGTGCCATGTAAAGTGCTTGGAGATAGCAGGAGGGAGCCAGGTAGCAAGGGAATGGTTTGTGGTTTTGCTATTGAACCTCTGAAAACATACTCACTTTATATAAGTGTAGGTGGAGGAATGAGCTCTGTCATGATCAGGGTCTCTGCCTCCATTCCCACCTCTGACCACCATCCTTGCAAGACTTCCCAGAAATGAACAGGGTGTTCGTGGTGCTGGGTCTGTGGCAAGCCTCTGCTCTGCAGCCGGAGCCCTCACATGTGCCCAAAGCCAGGGTTGCCCCTGAAGTGCAGGCACCCTGCCCGGCCCTCCTGTCCGTAACCCCAGCCTCGACACAATGAGTTCTGCTGGTGACAGAGGTCTCCGGCAGCGATGATCTCCTCACTGGCCTTGAAGCCATTCCCCTGTTAAAAGCATTTGTATCTTCCTCAGATGAAAAAGCTCTGTGCTAAGAGTCAAAATGCTCTGTTTGCATTCAGAAGCGTATCAATTGTTGGGAAAGATAATTTTGAGGGTAAGTATTTCGGTGACTCATCTCCCTCCTTCGCTCCCTCCAGTTCCTTGTTCAGTCTCCAGCTTGCCATTCCTGACTGGTTTTTCTTAACTCTTGTGCCTGCTCCTCCTGATGTCCAGGATGATTTCCTGCTCGTGGGACAAGGCTTTCCCGGGTCATCACCAGCAAGTCTTTTCGTTTTTGTGATAGGAGACGTACTTCATGCAGACTGACTGGTTTCCTGGCTCCTCTTGTTGCTTGTTACGTCTGGCTGATCCGCAGCACTTCACTCTGTGCACGCTTTGCATTCTCTTTAGTTTAGTTTATGTGTATTTTTTTTTTCCTTTTTCTTTTAAAGTCCTGGTTGCTGGGTCTGGTGAGAATTTGTTTGATTGTTAGCTTTCAAGTATGAAGAGGGAGGGCGGGAGACATTTGGGAGGATGAGAGTTTTGAGTCTTTGATCATGAAAGACATTTAAGGCAAAGCTGCTTGCAGATTCAGAAACTAGAAGGCAAATAAAAAGAGCAGAATAGGTGTTATCTAAGAGAAATGTTATGAATCAAATTCACTTCAAGCTCCTGACTCAGAGTTTTGATACTTGCATCAACATCTGCAAACAATGTCAACTGCTTTAGTCTGCCTCTGAAACGAGGGGGGTGCTACAAACCTGCCGCACGTTAACGGCTGTGTACGAACGGGTGCACGTTCAGGGGAGAGCAATGAAGGCAGCTGCTGGCTGCTCTCCTGGTGACACAACTCTGCCTCCTGGGCCCCGTTTTGCTGAGCTTTTCGCTGGGCTCTCCAGGTGCCGTTAACCTCTCTGAGGCCAGAGAGGACGGCAGGCCTTGCTGGGCAAAGGGCCTGGACACTGAGGCGTGGGCGTGACGTGCTGTACCACGCGACTAAATGGGATTTACCACATAAAACCAGGGAAGCCTTAATTCTGTGAAACCAGGGAATTCTTGATTCTGATCGGTTGGATTCTACAGACAGACCTTAACATAAACCCCACGTTAACACAACGCACAGCGCTGAGAACACCCCCGGACACTGCTCCCCTGCAGCGGTTCCCAGGGCGGCAAACACGTTAACTCCTTCCACCCGTCAATAAGGAGGTGTACTTGTTCTACTACAGTTATGGTGATTTGATCTCTCCCTACAGACAGGATACCAGTGCAGCTGTCCCACGGAGAGCACTCTCCCACAAGCCCTACAACACCTCCGTGCTCTTTTCTGCAGGGAAGGCGTCCCCGTTCCCCCCTAAACGCGCCGGGTGCCCCAATCTGCGCCGCGGGGGCTCACGGTACCCATCCTCATCTGCATATCCCCGCCCTCCACCCCGCCCCATTGGCCAGCAGCCCCCCCCCCCCCCCCC